>NW_023144627.1:14545642-14553142 GCF_012932325.1 Thrips palmi
GGGCAGAGGCGCGTTTGAAATCCGATACCGGGCAGTGGAGGCGCTGCTGAGCGATACTCGGCGGATAGGGCACCGTAAAAAAAAATAAGTAAATTTTTTTTTTGGAATTTGAGTGGTTTTTTTTATCGACGGAATGTCTATTAGTTGAGTACTTCTGAGTACATTTGGTACTTTGTATAGCTAGGAAAATGATGAAAAAAGGTCATTTAAAAACAAAATTTGACAGTGTTTGCCGCCAGTCTCAGGAAGGCGGGGTCGCGTTCGTATCAGGTGTTTAAGGGCGCCACGTCGAATAGCCGGGCCGGAAATGGAAACGTATTACGGGACGCGGAGCACCGGAGGGGAGGGGGAGGGGGGAAAGGGGGGGGGAGGCGAACAGGTAAAGTCAATTGGACTGAAAGTTGTGTCGACATGTGCGAGCAAAAGAGGGGAAAAAAACTGGGGCTCAAGCGGCGCGAGCTCCAACGCCCGGCGTTATAGGCAACCCTTCCGGCTACACGCCTGCCTGCGAAACAAAACCGACACGGCGGGGGTGTGTGCGGCGCGGGCCGACTTGACGTGCGAATTCGTGCGCGATTTTCGCACAAAAATGGCGAGAAATGTCGAAGAGGACGCTGACTTTTCTCTAAAACAGCCAGCGAGTCACGTAGTGACATTCCTCACGTGTTTCCAGGAAACGACTACCCACTCGTGGCACGCCTCCGATATCGCTTCGCCCGCGTACGCTAAACTCCATTATCTCTCTCTCTCTCTCTCTCTCTCTCTCTCTCTCTCTCTCTCTCTCTCCCCCCCCCCCCCCCCCCCTTCTCTCTCTCTCTCTCTCTCTCTCTCTCTCTCTCTCTCTCTCTCTCTCTCAGTCTCCACCGACGTATGACGCCGTGACGCTCCGCGGGTACCACTACAGCGAGTTGCCCCACTCCCCCGGTGTTTTGGCCCCCTCCCCTCCCCCTGGCCCGGTACTCGCCTCGGGGCCAAATTGGTGAAATAAGCTCGGATCAGGCTGGGATGGGTCGGAACGCAATCAGAGGAGAGGGCTCCGCGGGGGCGTGGCGGCGCGCGGCGCGGCACGGCACGTCTGGTACGGTAATTCACTTAGGGTGTCTCTATTGATTGGCCCCGTGTCTAGTGTGGCCACCCAAGGTCGAACGCGGGGCAGGCGCTGCGCGGCGTGGCAGGTGAGCCGGACGGGAGGCAACCCTAGCCTAGCGCCGGCCCTGGTGGCAACCCTAACGGCCCGTCAAGGGGTGGCTGCCTTCGCGCTGCCGGCCTTATCACACAAAGGCGGGCTGGACTAGTTTCCGGAGGGCGGCGCGGCACGGGGTGGCGGAGGCAGGCCGGAGATACTCCGCGCTATTAGGTAAGTTATAAGTTTCCGTAGGGGGCCCTGCAGGCTGCTCTCTGTCTCCGTCGCACCCCTGGGGCGTCCCGCCTGCTGGCCGGGGTGCGAGAGAGACAGGGCGAGGGCCCGGCCGGCCTGGCCGGTCGGCCGGATGGCGGTATTAAAGGGCCAAAGGGAAAGATACACGGCGACCGAGATTGCTCAAGTCCGCTCCGAAAAAAAGGAGAGAGAAAAAGCGCACCCTTGTTTATATATACTCTGTCTAAACAGGCGGGAGTGCCTCTTGCCCCGCAGCGCCGCTCCGCTGCTTCCACTAACGCCTGGCTTTTATTAACTCACCTGGAGCGGTGGAGACGAGCAGGTCCACGAAGCAGGCCAGGACGACCAGGGTGACGAGGGACACGTCCATGGCGGGGCCGAGGCTCACACGGCGCTGCAGCTAGGCGCGCCGCCCCGGGCAGTCACTGCGGGGACAAGCAGACAAGGACATGCATCAGTTTCGAGTTTGGTGGAGCCAATGCCAGCAGACTGTCCGAAGGAACTGACAGAACAATGCGACACAAAAGATTCAAGCATCGTCACTATCATATCCATATCACGGTGAAAAGGCATGTTTGCAGTGTAAAACTTCTAAATTAATTCAAAATAACAGAAGAAATTTGTGGTTTCATAGGCGGATGGCAGGGAATTTAGGAAATGTAGAACAGGCCAAAAGTTGCCGATCTGTATCGCCACTTTTCCGGGAATCCTAGACAACCTTGTTTTTTGTAGAAATGCAACAGTATAATGAATGGGCGTAAAAATAGATACCGAAAAAAAAAACGAAATCAGAAATCATTTCACGCAAACTTTTTCATTCTCTTGGGAGTCGTAACAGTGGCCTGTGCCCAGGCCGACCGCAGAGGACCCAGCAGCACGACTGTACGGTCCAGGACGGGGGAGGGGGAGGGGGGGGGGAAGGGGGAGGGGAAGGGGGAGGGGAAGGGGGGGAGGGGGGGGAAGGGGGAGAGGGAGGGGAGGGCGGTCACGGCCCTCGGCAATGCAGCTTTATCGTAATATTTTTCACGCAGCCGAGGTCACCTCAATGGCTTCACACCAAAAGGGCTCCACCGCGCCGCAACACCGTCCCATCTGTCTGTCTGTCTGTCTGTCTGTCTGTCTGTCTGTCTGAATGTCTGTCTGTCTGTCTGTCTGTCCGTCCGTCCGTCCGTCCGTCCGTCCGTCGGGGAACAACGCGGCAACAACAAAACAGAGGTAAAATAAAAACAAACACATTGCAACTTCTTTTTCTTTCCTTTTTTTCGCATGCGTACGCGCGAACGGTTAGATGTCGCGTCCCCTGCCGAGCGTGCCTGTGTGTGTTTGTGTGTGTGTGTGTGTGTGTGTGAGGGCTGTCTGTGTGAATGTGTGCCAATGCGAGCGAAAAAGAGGGGACCGCCGAAACTTGCATGCGACTTGAGTGTAGCTTTGGGATTCCTCCCTGCGGCCGACCCACTGGCGGACTGATTCCGAGAGTCGCTCTGTCTCTCTCGCACTCATGGGGCGTCCCGCGCAGGTGCGAGAGAGACAGCGCGATGAGGCCAACTCACGGAAAGAAGAGAGAGAGAGGAAGAAAACACGACCCCGTCGTTTGGCGCCAGCATGTTTGTGCGAGGGACTGGGGGAGGGAGAGGGGGGGGGGGGGCGGTCGGTCGGTTGCCGCGGGGCACAGGTTGCCAGCGCAGAAACTGATTAAAACAAGTTTGGGTTTAGGCTACGTATTAGAACCCGACGTGGCTATATCGAGGAAGAGGGAGGGGAAAAAATGTCTACAGAGTGAAATGCCAGTCGAGGCAGTGAGGTGCTCCAAGGAGAGAGAGAGAGAGAGGGGGAGGAGCGAGAAGTCCTGCGACGTTTGGCAGGGCGAGGATGGAACGATGGAAGAGGGGGGGGCGTCAGGCCTTCGTGGCGGCCGGTTACAATGCTAGAAGGCCTTGGAGAGAGAGATAATATAGGAAAGACAGGGGAGGGGAGGGGGTGGCTCCACGCTATGAGGAAATGGCCTGGAAGGAATCACATCGGTAACCGTGTCGATGGCCCACTGGGCCCACGAAGTAGCCCCGACCCGCAAACGTTCGCCGCGCCAAAAAAAAATCCAAGAATTTGTTTTGACAGGTGTTAGCTATTTTCATTTCGGTGGTCTCACCTTTGCCCGCTGCAGCTAAATCGTGGACATGCTCAACAGGTTTCAAATGCAAAACCATGCTTTGCTGCTCTGACTCTATACTCCTAACAGGGTTCATTCTTCATCTCAAGGTTTGAGCCCTTCGCGCATTCACATTGGCCCGCACTGCGGGCTCACATAACGAATGTTGGCAGAAACATTGCGCGCGTGTTTTAATTAGCTGGGGGAGTCAAACTTTCCGTCGCTGCCAAAGTTTGAACGCGGTGATGTACTGTCTCGGGTTGCGTCGCCCCCTCCTCCCTCTCTCCCTCTCTCTCCGGCTCGTCTGTGTTCGCGGGCGCCTCGCGGGTGCCCGAACCTCGCACAACAGGACGAGACTGATTCGCTCTGTCCCCCTCGCACCTACACGCGACGCCCCACGAGCGCGAGAGAGACAAAGCGAGACTCTCGGAATCAGTGTGCCGGCGCGCTGTTCGCAAGTACAGTAAGTAGACTGTAATGAAGGAGAGGGCCGTGCCTGCTTCCTGAAAGCGTCGCAAGGTCACGAACAACACTCCAAAATCAAAACAAGCTTGTACATTTTTATTTTCGAAGAGAGAAAAATGCCGTTCTGATTGTCAGTATGGCAAACTTCACAATACGACCCCTTCCTGGCAGAAACATGTCACAAACATTTGAAAATCATAGAGCCTATGGGACATTTTTCCTGTGTTTCCATTGCAAATGTAAAAACAGCTAGGCAATCTCCATAGCGGCGCCGATGGAGCGCTCCCGTCACTGACCACTGACGTAGTGGCGCGGACCGTGAGTGCGCAACATTTGGTGCTCTGGTTACGTGACCCGCACCTCCAAACACCCTCGCCCCGCCCCGCCCCCCCGCCCCGCCCCGCCCCGCCCCGCCCCGCCCCGCCATGCCCTGCCGCACAACAGACGGAAATATTTTTTGTGCAAACAACTTCCGGATTCGCACGTTCTTCTGCGGCAACGGCACCATTGTCGAATTTCGGCGGCACTCACGAAAACCTAACGCAAGAGTCACAACGCACAGTGGGCTAGAAGATCAGCGCCTGCGGCCAAAACTCTAAACGCTTTTTTTTCGAGTTTTGGCTGCCTCTGCCGGTCTTCTGGCCCACTGTGCTTCGCTCGCTTTCCGGCTTCTGACGCCGCCTTGCCTCGCGATCGACTCACCGTTAAGAGAGAGAGAGGGGGGGGGGGGGGGGAAGCTGCGGGAACCAAAAAATAAAAGTAAAAGTAAAAGACGCGTCCGGGGCTTCGTTTTGGTCGAGACGTAAAAAAGGGTGACACAGTGACCCTCGGTTTTTTCCCCGACACGTGTGTGTGTGTGTGTGTGTGTGTGTGTGTGTGGTGTCTGTGTGAGTGTAACGAAGTGGGTTCAAGCTGGCCACTGCAGGGCGAGGCACAGAGCAGAAAGCACAAACACACACGCACGTAGTTGCCGCGCACACACATACGAAAGGTCTTTTTAATTAGTCGAATGCGAATCTCCCCCCCCTTTTCCCCCCTCCCTATTTTTTTTAACCGTCTCGCTTCGCGTCACTGCTGCCAGCGGTTGGTCGGGCTCACCTGCTGTCGAGATGTCTATGTGGCAACTGTGTGTGTGTGTGTCTGTGTGTGCGAGAGCGAGCGCGCGCTTTCAAGCGGCAGCGGCGGGGCAAAATTAAAATGCAAGACGTGTCTGTCCTGATGTTACATTTACTGGTGGAATCCTGAACGAGAAGCGAACGCGCCTCCAGGGACACACACGCTCACAAATACACACACACCACACACACACACACACACACACACACACACACACACAGGCAAATTCACGACACCAGCCTCCGCGAGAACGATGAATAACCACAACAGCGGCGCTGGCAAGCCGACGCTCGCTCCTCGCAGCGCCTCCGCGGAATTTAAAATTTTTCGCGCCTTTTTCTCGGCGGCCAATGAGAGCGAGCGGTCCGATCCCCGTTCCTCTTCCGAAGCTCTCCGCGTCGGTTAGTCAATAATGCATTGTACTGCCCGGGGCACGCCGCGCCACGCCAGGGGGGATGTTTTGTGGGAACGCGTTTCACAAACTGGCATCGCAGACACCGCGTCGTCGAAAAAAATAATAAAAATAAACGTTTTTTTTTTGGGTGGATTCTCTCGAACTGAGAAATAACGTCAGCCGTTCGGGTGTTTCCGGAAAGGCGAGCTCGGAATGCCGAACGAGAAAGAGGTGGGGTGGCGGCCGCCCCGGGAGCGCGATTCAAATTTCAAACGCGGAAAAGGAGGGACGTGGAGATGGACTGCGGTTCGGACGGCGAGGGCGATGCACCAAAAACGAGGGCGAAGGCGGGGCGGGGCGGGGCGGGGCGGGGCGGGGCGTGGGCAGGGCGTTCACCCCGCTGGTCTTCAACACCACGCGAGGCGGCGTGTGGATTTGAGACCGCGAACAACAGTGTACAGTACTGAGCACACTATCGGCTTTATAGAGCGGATTTGGCGTTTGCGCGACTGTATCCAGTGTATTCACAGAATCGCCGCCTCTCGCTTTTATCGGGCTGGCTGCGGTGCCAGCAGGCTCGCTCCGAAAGGGAGCCTGTCTCTCTCGCACCGCCACGGAACGCCCCGTGAGTGCGAGAGAGACAGAGCGACGTTTTCGGGTTCGGCCTGCAGAGGGTTCCAGGCCAAGGCGAGCCAAGGGCTCCACCAGCAGGGCCAGCACCAGGCGGCGAGTCTCTCTCTCTCTCTCTCTCTCTCTCTCTCTCTCTCTCTCTCTTCTCTCTCTCTCCTCTGGGGGCCTCTAATCCTCCCTTCTCCCTGGGGCCACCCGGATCTTCTCGGTTTTTGTGTGCGAAAAGAGAAGGGGGTTTACCAGTAGGGCGCCATCGGGGCCACAGGCATTATGCACTGACCTTGCTGCGACAAAGTATCTAGTGTAGGCACCGTTCATAAACCACGTGATATACTCCACGGGGCCGCATTCCGGAGAGGTCTCGCCAGGCCGCACAGCCTCCGCCACCACCATGCCCAGCGCTTCCCGTGACCCGGCCCAACCTCGCAAACCTGCTGCCCCCACAGGGGAAATTGAATTTAAAAGGGGCCCCCTGGGGGGCGGGGGGTGGCTGGAGCGTGGCTGGAGCGTGGTGGGGGGGAGCTGGGGCGGGGGGAGCGTGGCTGGAGCGTGGCTGGAGCGGGGGGGTGGCTGGGGGGGGGAGGGGGGGTGGCTGGAGCGTGGCTGGAGCGTGGCTGGAGCGTGGCTGGAGCGTGGCTGGAGCGTGGCTGGAGCGCCGTCACCGCCCTAGGGCACTGCGAGGGGCACACCGTAAGGGCAGGTAGTAGGAGAGGAGGTGCCACGTGCACTGTGGGACTCTTGCCGAGCCGGCCGAAGCGCGTGTGCTTGCAAGGGTCGGACAGCACGTGCCACACACACACACACACAGACAGAGCAAGGGTCCTTCAGAATGTGTCTACGTGCTTCAGTGTGCGGGCGTCCGCGTACGTGTTCGCGCCATATGCGTATGTATGAGAGAGACCTCGGGCATGTCTCTCAATGTGTGTGTGTGTGTGCGATCGGAATCGTATTTATGTGCGACCAGTGCGCGCGCATTGGATTCGGCTGCATTAAAATGGGCAGCCAAACTCCGGCGCGGCTCGGCGCGGCGCGGCGCCGCCGGTGCGTGCGATGTTTGTCTTTCCCCGGCGTCGCGCCGTCACTCCGTCACTCTGTCACGGAGCGGGGAAGGCAAAGGCGCGCAAAGGCGGGAAAAGTTCAATTCGAGTAAGTCGCAGACGGTGTTGACAATCCGCTCAGTCGAGCGGACGCGGACGGAGCGCGGCGCCGCGGCGAGAGGGAGGGGAGGGGAGGGTGGGGAGGGAGAAGGACGGGAGGGGAGGGGGAACAGGCCTCTGCCAGCTTGGTGCCCGTCATCATGGCACTCAAGTTAGACGCAGCGGGGCGTTCGGGTGTCCGAGCGGAGAGGGTCTGATGGAAAGAGAGAGAGAG
>NW_023144627.1:14558142-14637195 GCF_012932325.1 Thrips palmi
GCCTGCCCAGAGGCTAGCCCTCCGGGACGGGAGGGGAGAGGCAGTGGCTTCCTGTGAGGCGCTTATTGGAAGGTGTCGCAAGGGGAGGGGGAAAAAGAAAAACAAAAACACAAACAGAGAAACTGAAACATGCAAGACCAACAATTCTCTGCGCACAACACAACCTTTAATTTCGTCAACTTCTTTTTTGTTTGGCTGCTGGACATTGGAGAAGCTGGATTATATGGTTCGCTAGGATAATGTCCAACCTCTTGCATCAACAAAAATAAAATAATTACTTTTGCTGCCAGAGGACTGAAACGAATGTTTACTTTTGAAACGCCGCGTCGCGCAGCGTCGGCGCTGGGCGACGCGCGTGTACAGTCAGGCCGGGAAGCAGTCCATATTACATTCCAGAACGTGAATTGTTGCTGATGGCCTTGTCGCCTCTGTGTGTGTGTGTCCGTGTGTGTCCGTGTGTGTGTGTGTGTGTGTGAGTGTTGTCCGTGTGAGTGTGTGCGTGCGAGCGTATGGTCGCGCTCGCGGACGCCAGAGAAAGAGAGGGCCCCCCGCAGGGTTTCAGAATAATGAGAATCGAGCCCATTTAGATTGGCCAACACACCAAAAGTGTAAACGCCGAGTGCGAAAATTACTTTTTGCCGCAGCGTCCGAGTTTCTCACGCTGCTGCAGATTAGCGCCACCACGGCGAGCACACACACTGTAAGCACACTGTATGCACACTGCACGCCGCGCCGCGCGTGAAACTGTTTGACGCTATCGGACAACATTACGACCAAAATTTACAATCGCCTACAGCCACGGTGCGTTACAGCGCACGGCGGTGCACCACAACGACAGCCACCACCACCACAACGGCCACGAAACGAAATGAAGGCGGGAAAGCTATTCGCAACCTTTTACAGACCAGAGGGAGAGAAAGAGGAAGAGGGGTAGGCACCGGGAGAGGGATTGGCGCCGCTAGGGCGCGCATAGCGCGTCATTGGAATTGCATTATTTCCAGTGGCGTAATTTTGCAGTAACGGGCAGCGACGCGGCTAGCGCAACGCACACTAATCCGATGTAACGAAGCCTGTCATCACGTCGTGTTTGAGCGGGCGCTGGCTGGGCGAAGCAGTGCGAAGCAAGGGAGTGCGGCGCCACCGCTAGGACTCACGGTGGGGCAGTAGACCGGCGAAGGCGGCCTAAACTGAAGACGCGTTTTGAGCTCCAGAGTCGCTAGATGGGACTCGAACCGAAAGTGTGCCCTATCAATGGATTCCTCGTCCGGAAAGCAATCCATTGGTGGGGCACACTTTCGGTTCGAGTCCCATTTAGCGACTCTGGAGCTCAGAACGCGTCCGGGATTTTGACCGCCTCCACCGGTCTTCCGACCCACTGTGAAACGGCCAGTTGGCCCTGAGCGGCGCCCCAGCAATATTCGCAACGAGTGCTTCCAGTGCAGCTGCCCAAATTTGGTTACCACGGCAACAGCGCTAATTAAACGCGCGGTGTGTAATGGCTCGAGCATAGGCCGGGCCGCTCATATATACGGCATGGCGTTGGTTGCCATGCCAACCCCTGTCTTGCCACCGCAATACCCGCACGCGACCAAAGGCAGGGCCGGCCGCTGGACCGGCGGCCTGACCAACCCCAACCAATGGCAGCACGCTTCTCTCTCTCTCTCTCTCTTTCTCTCTCTCTCTCTCTCTCTCTCTCTCTCTCTCTCTCTCTCTCTCTCTCTCGCTCTCTCTCTCTCTCTCCGCATTCGCACCACGCACGAGGCAGCGAGCGACCACCGATCACACGGAGGGCGCCAAGTTTATGCCTTAATTAATGCATCGTGTCCTTCCATTTGGAAGCCAAGGTGGAGCTGGCGCAGTGAATCACCTCTACGGTGGGGGCACACCCATTCGGGCGGGGGGTATCGGCCCCGTATGGGGCGACCCCCGGCGACCCCCAAACTGGGACGACCCCGAAACGGGGCTTGATAGGACCGTGACTGTTGCTCATGCAGTGGAAAGTACTCAGGAAAAAATTCGAGCACAGTCAACAGTGCACCTTCGCCTTGGTAAAAATCCAATACAGTTTACGAGAAACTGGCTTTTCACGTAGGATTATCGTCTCTCTCTCCTCTCTCTCTCTCTCTCTCTCTCTCTCTCTCTCTCGTGCGACAGAGACGGAACGTGATTGGCCGTCCCTCTCGTCGGCGGGGAGAAGACTCTCTCTTCGCTTCCGCATTTGCAGTTTTTGAGATAAGGTGCTTTTTGGGCGGCGGCTGTGTCGCTATCGCCGCGCTGTCGCTGCAGGCCGTGCATACGAATGCCGCCATTAGCGAGGAAAGCCCTCGCGGCCTACGCCACACTGCCAAAAGAAGTCCTCAAACTAAGTTTTCCGGGGACTTTTACCAACTACACCCAGAAAAATGGCTTCTTAATTTTCAATTTAAAAAAAATTGTAAAAAAAATTATAATGACACAAGAAACTTTTTTCTTCGTACAAGGAAAAAAGTTTGGATCAAAATGAAATTTCTTGAAAAAATTGCCAGAATATTTTTTATTGGTCGAAAAGGGCAAAAAAGTGGTATTATTTTTGGCAAACGAAGACCCGCTTCGAGGATCGGCCCGCCTCGGATGGACTAATCCGGCGGAAGCAAGAGGCGAGGTCGCTGACCGGAGCCAGACATAAATTCTCAATAATGTTTGCGGGCCGCGCAACTACTATAATAAGGAAAAACAAGTCTTAATTTATCGTCTCGAAATGCAGCAGCAATTACGTAGTGTTTCTGGGACGCGCCTCCTCGCCCCCAGCGATCGGATTACTGCATGAGGCGCCCCGCCCCCGCCTCTCCCCACCCCGCCCCGCCCCGCCGCACCACGCTTCACGTTCAGCGGGCCACATAATTGAAAACCACATCACTCGGGGGTACTCGCTTCTGTGATTACGAAGCAAACTACTTTGTGGACGGAGCGATCAAGAACCAAAACAAAAACAATTTGCACACGCTTGTGTGCGGTACACTGGAGAAACAAAACATGTCGTCCACACAGAATGCAAATGCCTCGTTTCACTTAAGCTGAGCCGCTGCGACGTCCTGGTGCCGTTGGAATGGAGAGTGGGCCGATTTCCGCTCTTCGCCGAGGCGGCAAGTCATCTTTTCGACCGCGCGGACGTTTCGCGGCCGAGATATTGTCTGGCTGTGTCGGTGAAAAGGGGGGGGGGGCTGCCCAAGGAAGGGGTGCTGGCTATGAGAGCGCGGCGGCTCTGTACGGACGCCCGGGGGGCAGAAATAGGGGTAGGAACGATGGGCCAAGGGAGAGAGAGAGAGAGAGAGAGAGAGAGAGAGAGAGAGAGAGAGAGAGAGAGAGAGAGAGAGAGAGAGAGAGGTACACCAAAAGTGGCACCAGCAGCACCCACCCCAGTTTACGAGGCCCGGGCAGTCTATAAAATAGGCCGGCCCCTTGACTATCGCGGTCCCGCACGAATGCGAGTCAAATGCTAGACTAATTACAGGTTAACGGTTGTCGGACTGATTCACGCGGTGCGGTAAATCTTCTCCCCCTCTTCCCTTGAATATGAATCATACAGCTCGTTTCACGCGCGTGGTACGGCCGGTGGACGCACCGCCGAGAGAGAGAGAGAGAGAGAGAGAGAGAGAGAGAGAGAGAGAGAGAGAGAGGGAAAGACCTTCCGCTCGGAATCAGCCAGCCGGCCTCTCCTCGCCTCGCCCGCGGCGACCGAGTCTCTTCGCCTCGTTTATGAAGCGGGGTGTGAACGTCCCCATGTCGGCCCGTTTTATTTTAACTGTGGGTTCCGCCCCAAGCTACACGCAAGGGAGAGAGAGAGAGAGAGAGAGAGAGAGAGACAGACAGAGAGAGAGAACACAGGCATTCCAACCGTGAACACTCGTACTTGGACTGTTTTGCTGCCTGTATTGTATCGTTGTTGTTGTTGCTGTTGTTGTTGGAGTTTTACGTAGGCAGGTTCCCGCCCCCGTGTGTGGCTCCTCGTTAGCAGAGTGTGTCTGGGGGGTGGGATTTGCCGGGACTCCGAGTGATAGGGGGCCGATCCCTCCGCGCAGGGCTCGGCAGGGCTCGGCAGGGCGCGCTCCGGATCCACCGTGGGACTTAGCGGCATAAGCTCATCGGGCTGAAACTCGGCGAAAATACTTCTCCGGCCCGCGGCCCCGAGCCGGGTCGGGCCGGGCCGAGCCACGCGACGGTAGGGAGGGATCCGGTAAGGTGAGCGAGCGTGCTCAGTTTTTCCCCGCCCCGCGAACGAGTGAAACGAACCCAGGGTGGTATCGAAATGACTGTACGTCAAGTTCGACGCGAACAATCAAAATTCAAATAAGACATAAAAATAAAAGTTTTGGCTGCTTATTTTTTCCCCAAAAAAATCGGAGAACTTTTACTGTGTCGTCTGCTGGCAAGGTAAATTGCCAACTAGCCAAATAAGGTTTTTTCTCTGATAAGGATCCCTCCCCGGCACACACAAAAAGGAGAAAAATCTAATTTCTGTGAGTAGCTTGAAAGGACACGACAGGCCATTCACACACAACAGCCCCCCTCCTTTCTCACACACTCACGCGCACGCGCACGCACGCGCGCGCGCACACACACACACACACACACACACACACACGTCCTCTCACACACGTCCCACACACCTGTCAAACAGTCACACCCACCCCGGCCCTGACGTGACGTGTCAATATTATTTTGCCTGCCTCGGATTGTGGGAAAGGGCCATCGAGAGGCGGGGGCGCCGTGGAACCGATTGCTTGGAAGGAGGAAGAGAGAGAGAAAGAGAGATGGCATAGCCGACAGCGAGTGGGAGAGAGACAAGGATAGCGAGAATGGACGCTGGTGAAAAGAAGGGCGTACCGACTATTGTGACTGGGGGCCGACTCTCATGCCACTGTGCGCCCCGCCCCGCCACGCCCCGCCACGCCCCGCCCCGCCACGCCCCGCCCCGCCCCGCCCCGCCCCGCCCGCGCCGCACATGCCGTGCCTGATTGTCGGCGACTTTTATGCCGAGTCATTCCTTCGATGGGATGTCAGAGGGCGCGAGCGCCGAGTGGCCGCCCCCACTGGAAGTACGGCGCCAACACGAGGAAAATCGCCCTTTGATTTATTTCGTTCATAAAACGCGCTTGTCACGCCCCATGTGTTTGCAGGGGGAAAAGGGAAAACCGCGCGGAGGGGGCGGGTCTAGTAATTTGGAACAAAAGCTGCACTCTACATGTGTCTTGCCGAGAAATATTTCCCGTAATGCGAAGGCAGTGTGGCGCAAGTACCTACGCATCCGAAGGTTTTTCGCTGTATCTTACAACAATGACAATCCAGAAAGTGTTCGTGCCACGGAGTAATTTTGCGTCCTATGGTGCTTGCGTCGAATTCACTGTAGTAAGGCTCAAATCTCAATGTAAGCCATTTCGAGTGTACATTCGTGAAAGGGCTGATGTTTCAATCGGTTTCTACCACCAGACAAAAAAGGTTCCGGTTTCTCCGGTACCCGAAAGGCCGGCGATCATTCGTGGTCCAGCTATTAATAACAGATGCAATAGCTGTTATGGTGATGTAGCGCCTGACATCGGCTGGGTAGGCAACCCGCACGCAGGGCTGTCGACGGGACAGCCTACCTCCGGGTGTTGTAGCGCCTGACATCGGCTGGGTAGGCAACCCGCGCACAGGGCTGTCGACGGGACCTCCGGGTGTTGTAGCGCCTGACATCGGCTGGGTAGGCAACCCGCGCACAGGGCTGTCGACGGGACGGCCTACCTCCGGGCGTTGTAGCGCCTGACATCGGCTGGGTAGGCAACCCGCGCACAGGGCTGTCGACGGGACGGCCTACCTCCGGGCGTTGTAGCGCCTGACATCGGCTGGGTAGGCAACCCGCGCACAGGGCTGTCGACGGGACGGCCTACCTCCGGGCGTTGTAGCGCCTGACATCGGCTGGGTAGGCAACCCGCGCACAGGGCTGTCGACGGGAGGGGCTCGTGTTGCAGTGCAGCACCAACCTTGAGGGCGCGACGCCGCTGCGGTCCATCTTCCTCCCTACCCAGGCGGCGTGACGACGGGCATCCTCGACGAACGTCCGTGCGGCCAAACTTTATCCTTGTCCAGGTTAGGCCAGAGGGCCGCGGCCCGGGCGGCTGCTTCTCGCGACCGACTGCTGCGCGCTGCACTGCGGCGCGACCACGTGGACGCGAGTCGACAGTCGGCGTGGCTGGCGGTCCGACGGCGGGGTGGCGCTGCGAGGCGTGCTGGGCGGTGGCCGAGCCGGCTGGAGGCGCACTGCGCGCGTTGTGTTGGTCCGGGGCGCCTCCGCCCTGGGTGGTTTCGCCCTCCGCCCACAGAGGGCGCCACCCACAAGCACCGCGCCCTCGCGGCGGTGGCGACCTCGCGCGGACGCCGCCACAACCCCCGCGGCGGCGCTACCCCGCGCCCCGGGGCCCCGCCGGGGGATGCTGCGGAGATACCCCCGCTGATAAATTGCACCGCGTGTCCAATCTCCGCGTGTGTGAGTGAGGTGTGTCTGTGTAAGTGTGTCGGGCTGATAGAAAATACATGGCTGCCGCATCGCTCCCTGTGGAGGACAGCCTAGATTGACTGCTGACCCCGGCGTCCCCGCGCGACACACACACGCACACACACACACCAAGACGTTTTGCCCTGACAAGGGAATTTCCTCATAAATCTCTGCAGGCCCCCCCACACTGATACTGCGTCCCTGTCAACACCGCAACCGCGCCCATCGCTGCTGGCTCGGCCGTCTTGCCAAAAGGGGCAGCGGTGAGCACTTGGCGAGCATTTCGTCGTTATGTGTCGAAAAAATATGACACTCAGTTCACTTTAATGACGCTTTAATTCCTAGACTTGAAATTCAAGAAGGGAAGGTGAAATTTTTCGAGTATCTCCGCAATGCGTCGAAATTATTTTCCGCCGCCACTTATGAATGGTCCCCGCCGCCGCGCCGGCCGCCTCGCCGCGCACAGTGGCCCCCGCGGCCCGGCCGGCCAGGCGTCGGCGCGGCCGGCTCGGCTCGGCTCGGCTCGGCTCGGCTCGGCTCGGCCCGGCGGCGGCCGCCCCGGCTGGGCTCGACGGCGGCCCCGCGGCCCGCTCCGCTCGTCTCGGCGGCAAGCTGTAGGCGATTGGGCCGCGCGCAACGCGTCACCATGCCGACCACACCGCGGGGACGGCGACACCACTGTGAGCCCCGGCACTGTAAGCGAGTCCTCACTGTGGTCCTCACTGGCGGCGGGATGCAGTGGTTAAAGCAGTGTCTCTGTCTGCGTGTAGGACATGCGGCATGTGGCCTGGCTACTGCTGTTGGTTATGGCCACCATTTACGTACAAGCCGGTGAGACGGACATGACATGGGAAGAGTACAAGGTACCGCCAGCGCCTGTTTTATGAATCACGCCGAGGGTACTGTGTACTGCACTGCACTGTCATACCTAAAAGACTGAATGATTTCCGCGCCGCAGGCAAAGTACAAGAAGTCGTACGCGAACGCCGAGGAGGAGGAGAAGCACCACCAGAGCTTCCTGGCGTCACTCAAGCACGTGGAGGCCCACAACCAAAAGCGCGCGCGCGGCGAGGTTTCCTACTCCATCGGCATCAACCAGTTCTCGGACCAGGTGAGCGATGAGCGCTGAAAACCAATCGGAACATTAAAAGCTTTCAATTTCTTGGTGAAGATTTCATCTTGGTCAAGTCAACTTTTTATGAAAAATAAATTAGCTTTGGATTTGTCTATTTTATCTTGACAGGTACCTTTTCTTTTCTTTGAGCGCCAAAATATCACGTTTCTTTGTCTTTGCTCTGCAGGATCGAAGCGGGTCGAAGCCATCTGACACGGCTGCGCCTGAGGACCAGACCAGGAACATTGGTGCGTGTGATATGACGTTTTAGTAGTGAGCGGAGGCCGAGGGGAACGAACCAGTCGAACAATCCACGCCCTCTCAAAGAGTACGGCGCACAATGTGCCGGAAGACCCGTGGAGGTGGTCAAAATCCCGGACGCGTTTTGAACTCCAGAACCGAGCGTGTGACCCCACCAATGGATTCCTCGTTCGGAGAGCAATCCATTGATGGGGTTGCAAGCTCGGTCCAGTCCCACTTAGCGACTCTGGAGCTCAAAACGCGTTTAGAATTTTGACCGCCTCCGCCGGTCCTCTAGGACACTGTACACAGGGTGTTCGTCAGTTCGTTCCCCGCCGGCCGGTGCACGCGGCCGGTCCGGTAAAGGTGGCCGATGACGCCTGTTCAAGGTCGTGCCCCTGCCGTCAGACCCGGCCGCCGCGGCGCCGCGAGGGAACACTTTTTGAGCCAGACGGTACGCCGAAAAAAAAAAAAAAAAAACCAGAACGTTGCAAAAAGTTGTGCTTATTTGTAAAAAAAATAAAATAGTGCAGAATGCAAACTATTTGTTTTCTGGGGACTGAACCTAATTTCTGGTTTCATAAACATTACCGACGAGTATAGCGCGATACAGTGAACTTCATTGCTTATCCGCATGGCTCTCGTGTCGACAGGTCCTTCCCACAACGAAAGCGCCGCTGCATAAGTTCAACGCGAACAGGATCATCCACTGGCTGACCGGTGAGTCGACACTGGCGTTGCCGTTCAGCGGTTCTCCGCGGCGGAATCACGTCAAACGGAATGAAAGCTGTTGAAAGGACGCGAGTCGCGTTGGTCGAATGCCACACTGCTGTCACTTTACTGGACAGTCCAGTGCCTTCACACGAGTGAGAAGTCACAGTGTCGAGAGTGTTGCCGGCCTAAGCATGCTTTTGGCTGTATCCAGTGGCTTGGCTTCTGAGAAGTGGCCCAGTAGGCAGGCTGAGGTTGGCAAGCCTTTCGACACTGACGCATCGTCAGGCTTTTCCGTAACGTGGCAACACTGGATCATGCTCCAGGACGCAAGCACGGCGGTGAACCAGCCTCAACCGCTGCTGCAGCTCACGGCGTCGCTTCCAAAGTTACGTCGGACCGGCGCTGGCGCCACCGTCCCCATGCATCCTAGCGGGGACAGCTGGGGCGCCTTCATAAAACATGCCCGCTCGGCTCGAGGGTGAAAGTTGCTGGCCTGCCATCGCCCCTCCGTCAAGCGGGGTCGCTAAACCAGCTGACTTCGGGAGCCTAGTGGAGCGGCTGGGTCCAGCAGGGCAGTGACAGCAAAAAAAAGAAAAAAACATCCGAAAAAACATGTTTTTTCCGTCGTCGTTCCTAAAAAAAATCGCCGACAATGCTTGCTGCGATGATTATTAATATCCGTGACATAAATGACTGCGAAAACCTGACATGGAGCGACTCTTTCTGGGCCAATCGACGTCAGGCACATCGTTTGTCACGCCGAGGCCGTGCCAAGATGGCGCGTCCAGGGCGGCCAGGGCGTCCAGGCGGTGCCATTAAGTACAAGTGGCCGATGGGGCTGGTGCCTGTCTGGCTGCTCGCCTGGCTGCCTGCCTGGCTGCCCGCCTGGCTGCCCGCCTGGCTGCCTGCCTGCCAGGGTGGCTGGCTGACTGACCCTCCTGGAGTCCAGGGGGCAGGTCGGGCCCGTATTTCAGCCCGTCCGAACGCGGCTGTGCAAACCAAGGAACCCCGCCGGTGAAGCCACCAGTTTGTCCGTTTGCCAATGTCCTTCTTCAACACCTAAGAAACCAAATTTTTCTTCCCTCGACAAAAATATTGTTTTGATTTTGGACAACAATCCACGTCAAATTTCGCAAATTTTAGTCTTATTTTCTTAAAATTCAACAGGGTTTGGTAGGATTAAAAAAATTGCTTCAGGTCATATCGTACCAGGCCCTATCAAATGCAAAAGTCGCTTGAAGTGCATCTCCAATTCAAACAGTTTCCTCACCGAAATTTAATGCACTCTCTGTTGAGACTGGGAGACGCAAAAAGTCGTGGCCTACAATACACTGCTCGGTAGTCATGGTAACCATGCCAGGCCTCTGGGGAAGAACCACGCAGGCACTGCTGTGCGGCCTCGTCAGCCTACTACTCGTGGCCGCGACCGAGGTAACCAATCCCTCTTGGGTTCGAGTTGATGGGCCAAATGAAGGGACGCACCCAAACCCCGATCCAAGGTTTCCACTTAAGCGGGCGAAAATTTTGACGATACGCCACTGATCAAAGGGCTGCCAAACTAACTTCTCAAGAACTAGTGTACCACAGTGGATATTGTTCGAGCTGAAGCCCAGATGTGACCTTGCACAGACAGGCTTACGTCGGCACAGCCCTTTCAACACTCGGAGCGCGGTAGGAATTTTCGCCCACTTGTGTGACAAGGCACTGCTTTGCGGAATCCGTGCCGAGCGTGTCGCCGGCGCACTGTGAGTGCGGGCGGCCCCCACAACCGCTCAAGTCGTGCCGGGGTGGGTGGCAGTTGCGGCGCTGCGTATCCGCCGCGACTGCCGCGTTCCCTTACAGTGGCGGATAAAAAATTTAGGTAATGTCTGCGTGCGGCGCCAGGCCGAGGCCCAGGCGGAAGACGCGTCTGCGCGTTCATAAACGGCAGTTACGCCGCAATGCTACTGCGGCACGCCGGGCTCAGCACTTGAATGTATCGCACAACAAACAAATCTTTTTGTTCGCGTGTGTTTTGTGTGTGTGAAAGAGAGAGAGAGAGACTCATGTAAACAGAAGAACTGCAGCAGGACTCGAGGACGGCGCCCTCCGCCAGGACCGGGGACTACAACGAGCACCTGGAGATCGACTTCGACGACAAGGAGGACACGCCGCCGCCATGGGAGGACGACGCCGAGGTTCTGACGCCGCCGTCGAAGGAGGCGGCGGGCCGCGAGGACACCGACTGGGTCCCGGACGCCGTGCGCGACGTGGCGTACTACCTGCGCCAGTTCAAGTTCAACGAGTACGACCGGAGGTACGCTGCTGCGAGTTGAACCCGAATTGAGCCTGTGACCCCACCAATGGATTCGTCGTTCGAAGAGGGTTCCATTGGTGGGGTCACACGTCCGGTTCGAGTCCCATTTAGCGACTCTGGAGCTCAAAACGCGTCCGGGCTTTGGCCGCCTCCATCGGTCTTCTGGCCCACTGTGTGCTCTCCACGTCATGTCTCTACGCAATAGCGAGAGCAGCTCGTCGCTCAGCCTTCCTCATCAGTAACGCCGCGGACGGAATCGAAGTTGCTCGCCCGCCTCGTCACGCAAACTATCCGCCGCACTCCGCGGACTTGGCTCATCCCGGAGAGTGTGTTCCCGTTCAGCTCGCGCCAGAATGGATGATGGCCCTGCCCGCCTGCCACGGCCCGCCATCCGCTGATATGCAAATAATTGGCCGCTCGGCTCACACCAGCGCGGCCCCGCTCTCATCCCCGATGCTCCGCCGGCTTACTGCGACAATTGCAGCGCTAATTGCAGCGACTTATTACGGCACCCTTTCCATCGCTCTGTCCTTGTTGCTCCCTACGGCGTGCCAGTGAGAGCGAGAGAGACAGTCACGCGGCAGGTGGACGAGCCCCGAGGAATAATAAGTCGGCGATAAATGGAGTGGGCGTTCCACAGTGGGCTATAAGACCGGTGGAGGTGGCCAAAACTCTAGACGCGTTTTGAGCTCTAGAGGCGCTAAATGGGTCTCGAACCGAACGTGTGACCCCACCAATGGATTGCTCTCCGAACGAGGAATCCATTGGTGGGGTCACACGTTCGATTCGTGTCCCATTTAGCGCCTCTGGAGCTCAAAACGCGTCTAGAGGTTTGGCCGCCTCCACCGGTCTTCTGGCCCACTGTGCGTTCCCTGCAGGTACCACACTGGCAGCAACTTCTCCGGGGAGCGCGGCTTCGTCGGCGCCTTCCCCGAGCTGCGGGCCCTGCACTGGGAGGTCCGCGACGCCTGCGAAGAGGGCTTCCTGGAGTGCCTCAGACTGCTCCAGGTAGATCCACCTCCACCTCGTCAGATATCCAAGCCGCTGCAAAAAATTTTCGCGAATTTTCCGCGGCAACGTCCAAGGTATTTTTCAAACAGTGCTGTAGTGCCACTGCTCCAGAATAACCCTGTTAATACACTTCCGACAAACTCATTTCAATTTTAATTATTCTCGCGCCAAGTGGAGGAGCAGGCTAAATCCCCGCGCCGCTCGGCGCCGCTCGGCCGCGCGCATCCGCGGGGCGAAGGCTGCTTTGTAGCGAGCGGGCCCCTCTCCCTTTAAATGCCAGCGCCCCCCTGCGGACTGATTCCGAGGGTCGTTTGCGCCGCTCTGTCTCTCTCGCACTCACGGAGCCCCCGTCCCTTATGGGTGCGAGAGAGACAGATGAACGGACTCTCGAAATCAGTCCGCTGGCTGCCTCAAGTTGGAGCCTCGGTTCGAGCGGCCGCCCTGCCTTGGCCCTGCCTGCCATCTTGCATGGCCCGACGAACACTCACGCTCAAAATGACTCGAATCGCACGTGTGACCCCACCAATGGGTTCCTCATTCGAAGACCAATCCATTGGTGGGGTCACACGTTCGGTTCGAGTCCTATTTAGCGACTCTGGAGCTCAACACTCGTCGAGAGCTAACTACTTTTACAGTGTCCGACTGATTACCCAGCGTGGTACAGTCCACCCCAAAGCGGCACTGGCACGGAGCAATGCGGCCGTCCGTCCAAGGTCGCTGCGCTGCTGCTGCACTGCAAACGCGTCCAAGGCAAACGATGCCATCATCTCGATTCGCAGTGTGGTGGCGCAGTCCATTTCCCCACTCATTAGCATTCTCCGGCCAGCCTAGGCCCGGCTAGGCCTGCCCTTGTTATTTGAATAAAACGTGAAAAGAATGCAGCCGATGCAACGCAGCGCGCGGTCACGGCCTATCGTTAGAACCCAATTTTCGCTTCGTCGCAGAAGGCGCTGACTCGACTGTCAAAACAACAATTTCCCCCTCTCGACAAAACAAAAATCAGCGGAAAAAAGATCATCTTGACATTGTCTGTAGGCTTTTTTTTTGTGAAGTCCAGGTGTGAATCTTGAGGTCTGTTTACAGCAGCAAGACTGACCCTTTTCGCAACGGCAGGACAAGCTCTCGCTGGTGCGTCTCCGCCGCGCTGATGACACCGTGAAGGCCATGCTTGACAACCAGCTCTCCTGGCCGGTGGACCAAACGGCCAAGGTGTGGTTTACATTCAGCTCCCTCTCTTTCAACGGAAACAGACTTTTGCTCAAAAATTTCGTGTAAAATTTCGGACTTTTCCGAGTTTTTGAGCTGAGGTATAGAGAGTGCTTTCAAAAGTTGGGTCACTTTCAGGGCCCGGTTGACGGCATCTTTGAGTCCGTGGAGGCCAAGATGCGGTTCGAAAACAGGGAGCAGGTCCAGGTGCTCGACAAGATGTGCTCCGACCTGCGGGAGGACGACGAGGCCAACTTCGGTGGCTTCGTGGGTCCTTTGGACCGATTCCAATGGAGGGCCACGGGGGCGTACTACATGTGCGTCTTCACCATGCAGGTAAGTCCCCCCCCCTCCAAAAAAAAATGTGCACTGAGAAACGTTTCAAATTTTTTAGAAGAATGTCAAAAGTTTGAAAAAACATCCAGAATTTGAAAAACTTTAAAAAATTTCAAAAATTTTAAATTTTCTTTCTCAAATGGTCAAAAATTAAAAAAACTCAACAATTTCAAAAAATTTCATTTTTTTAAAAATTTCATATTTTTTGAAAGATTTTTAAAAATTTTAAAAAATTGCAAAAATTTCAAAACTTTTGAAAAAAATTTAGAAACTGTACAGAAAAATTTTGTGCTGTCCCCCTTGGAACCTGCAGTCCAAACGCCGCATTCTTGCTTAAAGCGTGAGCCCGCACTGCGCCATCTGGGCGAGCCGTGCGACAACTTCGCGTGGTGCCTGGACTGGGAGACGGGGCCCTCCCACGGGGACCCCCGCGCCCGGGACGCCGAGCCTTTCCAGTGTGCGCGCTACAGCTTCTGCCCGGACCCGTGCTGTCCGAAGAGGAGCGTGCGATCGGAGGCGGAGTGCGTGGAGGAGAACCCTTGTCGCCATGCCGACGTCAAACTATGTGAGACATTTTCCTTTTCGAGTCCCTCCTTCCTTCAAGACATACCACCGCCTTTAGCGGCGTCTTGTTCCAGCCGCACTGGAAGCCCCACAGCGACCGCGCTGCTCCCTGGCGGCCGCTGCCAACGGCAACCTCAGAGGGATGACGAGGAACCGCTGGAACTCGTCTTGCGCGTGCCGAACGCCGGGGTACCACTGGGAAGCGCGGTACGACTCCACCGTAAAGTTGGCCAGCGCGGCGCGCCGAGGAGCACGTGTCTCGGGGCAACTATAAGGGAAACAGGCTTCATCTGCCAAGAGGCTTCCTTTGACGCGAGCGAGAGCCGCCGGAGCGCGGCGGAGTGGGGTAACCACCGCCACTGCCAGGAGACCGGTGGAGGCGGCCAAAATCCAACGCGTTTTGAGCTCCAGAGTCGCTAAACGGGACTCGAACCGAACGTGCGACCCCACCAATGGACTGCTTTCCGAACGAGGAATCCATTGGTGGGGTCACACGCTCGGTTCCCTGCGACTCGGGGCGGGCAGTCTTGTTGCTCCGACAGTGTCTACAGGTGATGCGGCGGCTGGCTGCGCTTAGCGGTCCTGCCTGGCAAGGCGCCCGGTGCCGTTACTTGGTGCTGACTACGACGCTGGCCCCGCCTAAAGAGCGAACAGTGTGTCGACGGAGCAAAAAAAGCTCCGGCAAGCGACTTTTTACCCGTTATTTTCACCCAGTTTCCGCGGTTGACCTGGAAAGCAGGAATTGGTTGTCACCACACTGCAAGATTGACAGTGGGCCCGCTTTCTGCCAGTGTGGGCCGTTCATTGCGCCGCTTCTCCATAACTCAGGCCAAGGCCGGCCTCCCTCCGCCTTGCGACAAAACAGATGCGGCCTGAGCACCGGGGAATAAAGCATACACTGCCAACGCGAAAAAAAAAGAAAATCCCACGAGAAAAACAAAACGGTGGATTTTTATTTTCGGGTGGGGAGAGATCCATTAGAGCAACGTATTCTGGTAATTATTATCATTCCTCGTTAAGTTTTTTTTTCTCTCTTTTTCGTCGTGTCTTAGCGTGGCGCTGCGGGAAAAGTCGCAGCGCACTGCAACAGTTAAATTCTATCACACTTTATTGTTCTAAGTAGGCTTCATGCATGCACTGCACCACTGCGCTGCCATCGCGAGGGGCGTGCTGCGGCTGCGGGGGAGGGGGGAAGAGGGGGGGGGAGCGCATCGGGGCACGAGGGCCCCCTCGCACAGACGGACGCACCCCGGCGCCCTCTGGCTCCGTGATGCGACTGAGCAATGGCACGGCCAGGCAATAATCTGCCGGCCCGGCCAGGCCGCGTCAACTAGTTAAACTAGACGCGATTTCTGTCACGTGTTTTTACAAGCACGCTGGAAGACACTGAACAACTGCATCATCTACCGGAGTAGGGGTGTAGAAATACTGGTAAGGTTCAAAGTTACGTAAATGACGGAAAAATACGGTATTTTACCGTATTTTACGGTATTATTGGGTATAATCGAGTTTTGGCCGCCTCCGTCGGTCTTCTGGCCCACTGTGTGGTGTGACAGTGTGGCTCACCGACTCCCCCAGGGCGTCCCCCACATCGTCATCTTGACGCATCGCCGGTCCTCCAGGAGTTCGGAGCGCACCGCGCCGCACCGCCGCTGTACACAAACTGTGCTCGGCAGGTGCACCCCGGGGGACCTCCCACGTCAGATGCACTGCCAGAAGGTCCCGAAGGGTTCGTGTTGGCGCTGACGACGCAGCCAGGCTAATTCCACCACACTGCCGAAGCAGCAGGGAGCGAATCGACTTAAATAAAGTTGATTTCCTTTCTAATTTATTTTACTGACAGAGACTACCTTACAGCACAGTAACATTGTTTTTGGTGATTTTTCCACAGCCTGCTGCTCTGCTTACTGTAAAAATTCCGTACTTTTGTACGGAAATAGTACAGAAAAATAAAAATATTTTTTTAGTTTTTTTTTGCGTTTTGCACAGGTATGGGTTCTGCGTGGACACGGACGAGTGCGAGACGCAGTCACCGTGCAGCGCCGCGAACCACGAGGTAACAGGCCAGAGAGATACGATCTTTTTTAACGCCGCTATCAAATTGATCTGCGCCACAAACTAGGCAATCTGCATAACGGCAGGACTGCGTGAACACCGCGGGGTCGTTCACGTGCCGCTGCCGGTGGGGCTGGACCCGCGGTGCGGCGGGGCGCTGCATCCCGGACAGGGCCGCCCGCGCCGTGGCGGCCGCGCGCCGGGGAGGCGCAGAGGTGCCCCAGGACGGCGGGCACCGCGACCTCTGGCAGGTCCTGGAGGACGTCCTGGTGCCGCAGGAACCGGAAAACAACGTGTAAAAAGCAAAAATATTACTGGAAAAAAATCTTAAAAAAATACATTTTACAAAAACAACAGCACGTAATGACATTTCAAAACAAAAAAAAATCTCTTGCAAACGTTTGAAAAAAAAAGAAACAATAAAGAACACAACAACAAAGCCCAGAAGTGCCATTGAAATACATAAATAAATAAAAAATATTTCATAAATTTTACCTCCAAATGGCGAGTAAATGGATCCGGAAGAACGCAGTTGGCACTGGCCGCGCTCGGTTTGTCGGCAGGCTCGCCACAACAGCGGCACTTGCGGGCTGTCCGCGTGTTGCCTGTCAGCCAGGGCTGCCAACGACGTGCTCTCTGCCCCGCCCCGCCTCGCCCCGCCCCGCGGTCGCCACTCCAAGAACTGGCGCCCCTTGTCATAATGCCGGCGGGCTAATTTATGACCCGATCGTGCCATCGACCGAGGCGAGTTTTCGGCAGCAAGTCGGGCCACGTCCGAAGGGGCGCGATTCCCCGCGGACTTACAGTGGGGGCACTGTGTGGCGCCCCTCTCGCACGCGGCCCGGGTCCAGCCTGCACGGCCTGGACGTGACTACGTGACGAGGGGTAAATCAGGTGACGAAGCGACCAACTAGGGCGAAGGCTCCACCGCGCTAAACAGTCGGGCTTTTCCCGGGCCGTTGCACAGTGGGTCAGAAGGCCGGTGGAGGCGGCCGACCCGTTTTGTGCTCTAGAGTCGCTAGATAGGGCTCGAACGGAACGGGATTTTGGCCGCCTCCACCGGTCTTCTGGCCCACTGTGGGCAGCCTGGCCGGCTTCCGGCACGGAGAGGACCAATGAGCGCGCAGCAACAGCCGGCAGGTGAGAATGCCGGATGAGGGCGACCCCGGCGCGCCAATGACTGCGCCGCTCAGGGCGCCGGGGGAAAAGTGCAGCACTAAAGCTGTCGACCCGAAGAAATTGATCGCTCTTTTTAGTGGGCTTTGCCGGGCGGCAGGAAGCCGCGTCCAAGCCGTCCAAGCCCGGAGCTCAAGCAGCTGCCCGCCTCACCTTATAGTCGGGATTGATGGCCAATATAAAGGCGGTACAAAGCAGCCCGCCACTGCCGGGGCGCCGCGACGTGACCTCTGCTACGCCACTGCCGTCGGCTCAATAAATTCTATTCTTTTGCCCAAGTGCGGCCATCCCGGCCGGGAAACCTATCGGCCGCTTTCAAATTCAACCCGCATGGTAAAGTGACGACCGCGGGGCGTCATCGGCACAGAGGGCAGCAGCAGAGACATCGGCAGCAGCGGCAGCGCCGGGGCTCGTCCTCCACCAGCGCGTCGATCGCACTGCAAGCGAGCGAAGCAAGTGGGGCTCTTAGTGACAGGTGTTCTTCAGGAGGATCCTCAGGGCAGCCTCCAGGATGGCCTCCAGGAGGCCTCCAAGACGGCCTACACAACATTCTCCAGCTGCTTGCTCACCTCTCGCCGACGCCCTTCATGACGTTGCCGCAGATGGAGAACGGCACGTCCTTCACCTTCTGCGTGAGCTCGTCGTCGACGGGGGCCTCGCCGTCGGCCGGCTTCACGGCCCTCTTCTTCTTCCGCCAGCGTTTCTGCAAGGCGCGGACTGCAGTGGCGCCTCCCCGTGCTCCAACTCACAGTGGGCCAGAAGACCGGTGGAGGCGGCCAAAATGCCAGATGAGTCTTGAGCTCCCGGGACACGAACCGCACGTGTGACCTCACCAATGGATTGCTCATTCGGAGAGCAATCCATTGGTGAGGTCACACGTTTGGTTCGAGCCCCATTTAGCGACCCTGGATCTCAAAACGCGTCTCGAATTTGGGCCGCCTCCACCGGTCCTCTGGCCCACTGTGCGACTTACCCAGGCGAAGCGGATGAACCAGCAGAGCACGGAGAACAGCGCGCTGAGGCCACTGTAGAGCAGCGACTCGGCCAGGGCCATTGTCGGACTGCGACCTGGCCATGCCTAACTGGCAGGGCGGCCGGTCAGCCCGTCCGTGCCTACCTACCCAATCAATAGCACGATTACATCAGGACGCCCCCCTTCGCGTCCCTAAGCGGCCCGGAAGTCACTCGGCCGCAGATACCGGTGACATTACACAGATAAGCCATCCGATTGAGGAAGAGAGGCCAAGCTTTTAATTGGATATTGCTTTTTTATTAATTTACAAATAAAGTGGCAAGCCCGTGAGGGGTTGACTTTTTTCTGCATAGTGTTGGTTGCTGAAGATCATGCATTGTTGATAGATGACGCAATATCCTCTACCTGCTATGAGGAAAAAAGCTGTTTTAGTGTATTTTTGTTGTAATTTTTCCTGCCTCGATTTTAAAAAAACAAACGCACTCGCCTACGGGTTTTCACTAGTATTGAACTGCACGAGAACAACGAGGTACGTAACTATCGAAGACACGATCTGAGAGTAGAGAAGTCATTCTTAGTTTGTGCCATAAATGCAGTGAGCTCGCAGGATGCTTTAGCAGTGGACTCACCGTCGTCATAAGAGGGCGGTTGCAATTCATGAACCCAGACAGCGATGCTTTCGCCGGTTTTGCGGTAATACTCAAATAGAATAGTTGGATCTTTGAATGGGCAAAATTATTACTACGTATTAAAGGAGTTTTGCCACACTTTTGCACTTCTGAATTCATGTGTGTACTCACTGCCTTGCTTGTCTCCTCTCCCGTCGCCGTCATAGCGATCTGGTCCAGCCCTCGTATAAAGGCGTCATTCAACTAAGAAACAGTGAGATTAATTCACAGCGAATTTTAAAGGCGCTCTTAACGGATTTTTACAGGGCACTGTACCTCGACCATGCATCGGTGCGACTCGTTGCAAAGGAAGAAAATGTGCCCCAGCATCGCGCAGCAGACGACACCCTGACTGATTGCCTTGTCATAGTGCGCCTTGCACCGAAACTGGATCACTTGGTACAGCGACAGTGTCAGGACCAAAAACATGATGCTGAGAATAGAGAAAATGAGCAATCGCAGGGTGGAGCACCCCTCCAAGTTTTCTCGAAGCCGGATCCACAGCTTTCTCACGTGTTGAACGTGGGAAGCAGACTGGCCCTTCAGCGGCTGGAAACGAGGTGAGTCCTGACCTGATCCTACACCAAAAATAATTTACGTTGTAAAGATGCAACTCACAGTCTTCAGATGGTGGAGAATCTGTGCCGCTCCCTGTCGGAGAATGACAAGCCACGTGGTGTACCAGAGCGTCGCATTGTAGCAGACAATGGAACTGGCAAAGTAGGTCGGTAAAAAGTGAAGAGGGATGTTTCCGTAGTAGGTCATGGAACCCAGCAGAACCACGTTCCCGACGTAAATCATGAACGTAATCTTCCGGTTACGTTTATTGACCCTACTGTTGTCCAATTCCCTTCCCATTAATGCCTCGTGCTCAATCTGCAACATTTGTTGTTTTACAGAAACCGACGGAAGGCCTTAAACGGAAATAAAGTTGATGATCTGACCTGGTACTTGGAGAAGTGAATGACCTTCTCCTCATAATCCGAACACAGGATCCATACGAACGGAACCAATACGATGGGGGCAGCCGCCAGCAAGGAATGCAATAACTGAAGCTTTTCGTTCAAGTTTATGACCGGATCGGACCCGAAGATCAGCGGGATGACTTGATAGAGCAGTCGGACGGTGCATGTGATCACAACGGCATTTACGCCGATGCAATAAAGAAGCGTTGATCCAAAGAGACTCTTGCTTGGAAAATCTAAACACGAAGCGAAATGAATGCAACAAATAAGGCAGACGCATAAGTTCGTTCAAGGTGTTCACCATCGCTTGACTTTCCCCATTTCCGCGCATTAAATTTTCATCCTGTACCTGGAATCTCAATCCAAAAATATTCCACGAAACTTACATGGGGGAGCCAGTTGGATGGGCACTTGTCCACATAACGCCAATGACACAAAAATTGGGCGGAACGGGCAGACTTCTAGCTTTCTCCTGATAAATTCAGCGTCCCTCTCTGGAACCTCTGCAATATTCAGTTGTCACATTACTATCCGCACCAGGAAGGGTTGCGACTCTAGTTTGAAATGGTTAGGTTTAGTTGAATTTCGAAGAGTAATGCTCACTATGAAGTCTGAACTTGGCCGTCAAGTTTCCGGTGCGTGGTGCCATGATGCGAAGCAGAGCCGAGTACCGACTGCCCCGGGCTGCTCCCGCTGCAAACCCCCCAGCCGCAAACGGCCGCGAACGAATCGATGAAATTCAACTATCACGCTAATGTGTTTATGCGTTTACTGCCGGCCTAAGGGCCTGGGCGATGGCCAGCACAAACACATTCACCGATGAAAAATAACAAATAAACGCACGCGCCGCGACTGAGGCAGGCAAAGGTAAACAACTTTTTTTTACCCCTCGCATAAAAAAATAAATACGCTCAGCAAGCGGATTCTTTGGGAACATTACCATCTTGCCAAAACGGCCTTGCAGCAGCAGAAGCGACGGCCTCGGAGTTCTTCCAGCTCTCTAGGCAAAATCATTCGGGAATCATTTGGCAGGCCGCCAACATTACGCACATCATCTGCCGCCATGCCTTCGGCCGTGCCTCGGGCCATGCACCGCCTTGCACATCAGCCGCGCCTCATTCCGGGCCGTTCACACGGTCGATAAAACAGGACGCGCCAGGAATGGCCCATTTTACAGGGCGGGGCGTCCGCAATTTTCGTTTCCAGTGTCTAACCGACGCCACGCGACACCGCCGTGCCTTCCTCTTCCTCTTTGGGTTGGTTGTTCACGCGCTGCCAGAGGGAGTCAACTGCCCCTCCACGCCACGTTGCCGCCCCGCCGCCACCCTGCTGGCGTAACAGATTATGGCGCCAGAGCAACGTCTTTCTGCGAGCGGATTTCTCGCGTCGCTCTCAGAGACCCAAAGAGGGACAAGAGTGGCTTTACATTTCAAGGAGTGTAGGGTGCAGCGCCTTGAGGGTCACGTCTCTGCATTCCGGCTCTCGAGTCAGTCTCTCTGGGCGAGTCTCACTAAAAGGAAGTCAAACCTCACGTGTGACCCCACCAGTGGATTCCTCGTTTGGAGAGCAATGCATTAGTGGGGTCACACGTTTGGTTCGAGCCCCATTTAGTGACTCTGGAGCTCAAAACGCGTTCGGGATTTCAGCCGCCTTAACTGGAGACGCGGCAACGCGTCTCCGATTCGCCGCCGGCGTTGAGGCCCCGTCCGAAGCTCGCGGGCTCTCGCGGGGTATCGGCTCGTCGGACACGGCGTCTCGATTCTCTCGATTCCATTCCAAGTTGCTCGCGGTCAGACACTACACCGCGCCAAGTTTCTAATTGGCTCGCCTTGTGGCCGAGACAGGCCGCCGACTGGACGCCGCAAGACGGACTCGGCGGAGTGGTCCGCAGAACGAAACGCACGGATATTCACAGCCACATCCACGTTCACTTTCACGTTCAAAGTTGCTGTCAAATTTTATTTTTCTTGAACTATTGAGGCACATTCGATTTTGTATCTGCTTTTAAAATCAAATTCTCCTTTGGTTTCGACTTAACAGCAACTTTTAAATTTTCTTTCAATCTCACTTTCGAACTCTTTTTCTAAAATTCACTTCACCTATTCTTTCCTGTTTTTTTTCCCCTATGGATGGATATATAGTATAGCCCCGGCTCATCCGGGCGGCTCGGATCGTCGCCGAGCGATGGCCCGGTTCCCCGGTTTATATAAAGCAGGACCGTACGTTACAATAATAGCGGCAGGTGGACGTCCACTGGACGGGCCTGAACCACCCCAACGTCCCTCCGACGGCGGAGGGCCGCCAGGGTCGGTCGACAGGCAGGGGCAGGGCCGCGTCGGAGAGGTCCTGGGGACAAGATCGGCTTCCTGGAAGTGAAAGTAAGAAGAAGAAAACATTTGCTAGTGTACGCCCGCCGCTGAAACCCAGGAAAAATTTCATAGGATTCACCGTTGTTGAAAGGGTTGCCAACCTCTGGCTGCCTATTAGTCAATGTCAGGTCTGTACTCTCGAGGTTGCAGCTACACTAAACTGGAAAAAAAATTCCTCCCACGCCACCTGAGAACTCGCTATATTTATATATTACAGAAAACCAATTCCGAGAGCTTCCCTCGGAGACAAAAGGCGGCGAAGGTGGCCCGGGAGGAAAGGGACGAAATAAAACGGACGGTAGGTGTCATACGTGCGACAGCCCAGAAAGAGGAGGAAAAGAAACCACAAAAGAGGCCCAGAGTGTTTTCTCGACTGGCGGGTGCGACTGACACGTTGATTCCCTCCCCCTCCCCCTCCCCCCCCTCCCCTCCCCGTCCTCGCCCGCTGTCTCCATGGAGACATTTTAGCACCCTGCACTGGTTGACGCGTCCAGTATTTCAGCCAGTAGGCTGGCCGGTGTGGTGGTGGTTACAAAAAAACAAAAACAAAAAAAAACCGCGCCGTTAAAAAAAAGAAAAAAGTTTATCTAATTGTCAGGAGTGAAGTGGGTATAAGCCGAGGGGGGAAAAAAGAAAAGTGAAAACAAAGCCGAAACGAAGGCCTGGCGCGAAACTATCAACGTCACGGAAGTGGATCGACACGGAAGCGTCGAGAGATCGATTAACCGAGCGCCTTGCACAACAACGCCCCTGCAGATGGCTGGCAAATTAACAGCAGGCCGTCGCTCTGTCTCTCTCCCACTCACGGGGAGGCCCATGAGGGAGAGGGAGAGAGAGAGGGGGGGAGGAGGGGCAGAGAGCGATGAAGCAGCCCACAGGATATCGTCCTGATCTCCGATTATTCGGGGAATTGGCACGACTCTGCCCGACGGCAAAGAGAGCCGAGTGATTTCGGGGGAGTTCATTCGGCATGGATTCGAACCGGCCGCGTTATGCGCCATCGGGGAACTTAGACGGGCGCGACCCCAATAAAGGAATGGAAAGGGACCACCCCGACGGGTGAAGTCGTCGTCGTCTTGCGCACGAGGGGACGCGCAAACGAGAGCGAGAGAGACGAAGTGACTTTCGGAGTCAGTCCGCAGGCCGAACCGCCACGCAGTTCGGCGCCGTGCCGCAAAAGGCATGGCCGGGCCCGCACATGGTTCGAATTTGGCGCCGCCTTGCCTTGGTGCGGGAGAGAGAGAGCGAGAGAGAGAAGAAAGAGAGTAGCGAGAGCCGAACGAGCGTCGGCGCCTGCCCTGAGGCAGCTGCCGCTGTTTGTGCCCCGGCATGCCTTTCGCGTCCGATCAAAACGGCCTGCAGGGCCTCCACGGCGCGCGCGGCCTCGGACACGCGGCCCTTGACGGCCTCGACGCCCAGGCCTCGGACAGGCCTCGGACACTGCGTGTCGCCGCCCGCCATCAAACGCCATCGGGCCCCCGGCGCGCGAGACGGCCTCGGACACGGCCCATTGACCGCGCCATCGACCGCCCAAATTAGCTCGGAGCTTGATTTTCACCGAATTTGGGCATTTTTTTAACCCATAGCAGTGTGAATAGTGCTAAGCTAATGCGTCCCCGAACATTTTCCTATTTTTTAAAATGATTCATTTTTAGTTGGCAAAGCGGGGAATGCCCACACGTAGGCCTTCCCCGTGCGGGGCGTTACTCCGCGGGCTCCAAATTGTCATTACCGAACTGCCAATAGCGTCGCGGGCCGGAAATCCAAAAGCCAAAAAGCCCGGCAAATGGCGGAGCGCTTTGCGAATAATGGGACACGGTGGATGGAGAGAGAGAGAGACAGGAACAGTGGGTGGGGGGTAAAGGAAAAGGAACGGTCGATGTAGATACAGCAATAAAAGTGTAAGGGGGGAGGGGGGAAGGGAGCAGATGGATGCGGGGGAACGCAGGTGGGTGCGTGCGGGGGTAGCAGGCGGCAGGGGCGAAAGTGAAAACAGGGCAGCCCGGCTGATACTTGGTGACGCGGGGAACGGAAAGTCGAAACAGTGGGCACTCTTCAGGCTCGTCTGGCGTTGAGAGAGAGAGAGAGAGAGAGAGAGAGAGAGAGAGAGAGAGAGAGAGGGGGGGGGGGGCACCTAGATAGCCGTCTAAAAGGTAGGCAAGAGGCCTCTGTAAGTAGGCAAAAAGTGCCACTTCGCCTCCCCCCTCCAGGCTACTGCCGCTGGATCCGCCCCTGGTTCTGCCGGCGCGCGAAGGAAGGGTTAATCCCGTAATAGTCTGACGCGAATCGCTACTCTGGGCGAGTTTTGAAATTGTGGCCGAGAAGGCGACATGCAAATAAAGTCGGGTCTCGCAGCGCGTCGCTGGGCGGGGCCGGGCCGGCCGGGCGGTGACGATAAGTTTGCTTTCCAGCTAATAAGTGTCATGTGAGGAAACTCCGGCTGGGCGCGTCCGAGAGGTGGTGCCGTGGTGGTTCACAGTGTGCTTGCCGCCAGGGCAGTGTGGGCCCCGCCCGCACGCAGCCCGTATCGCAATTGTGTTTCCCCGCGGTGGCAATATAGGGAGTCTGGTGCCTCCCAGGGGCGCAGGGCCGCTGCCTCGGCGGCTGCCTCCGTTGCCTCCGTGCATGGCGGGGCGGCGGCGCGGCGGCGGTACAGTCTTGGCAGCGACCCGGCGCCGCCCACGCACAGCCCCTAATGACTCCCGCACTTCCAGGAATTTCGCGCATCAGGGACTAGCCGGCCTGTCGTCGCGGCGGCTGCGGCCGTGCAGGAGCAGGCCGAAGTTCCTGCCGTGCACCTGCGTGGAAAGGCTTGCCGACATCAGCGCAGTGTGCCGGAAGACCTGCGGAGGCGGTCAAAGACCCCGGACGCGCGTTTCGAGCTCCAGCGTCGCTAAATTAGGACTCGAACCGGACGTGTGACCGCACCAATGGATGGCTTTCCAAACGAGGAATCCATTGGTGGGGCCACGTTCGGTACGAGTCCCGTTTACCGACCCTGAAGGTCAAAACGCGTATAGAGTTTTGCCTGGTTGTGAGGTGCGGGATAGTGTCTCTAGAGGAAGCTCGGAGTGGCGTCCGCAGTCTGCACTGCTGCACCGCACACACAGCATCGACTATGAGTGCGGCAAAGGGCGGACCCGGCGGACGATGCGCCATGCGCCCGCAGCGCGGCAGCGCGGCCCACAGCGGGGTCACTTCGAGTGTGCTGGCTCTCAGGGCCCTCCTTGCCGCGAGGACGGTGAAGGTGCATGGCACTGCACTGCACGTATGCTGCTACTGCCGGAGTGCAAATGCAGGTTGACTCTGCGTGGAACGTAAGTACACTGCAGAATGTGCGATTTAACGATAGTCCCGCGCCTCCTCCTCGTCCTCCTCCTCCTCCTCCTTTTTCTTCTTCTTCTTCTTCTTCTTCTTCTTCTTCTTCTTCTTCTTCTTCTTCGTCTTCCCTCTCAGAAATTTCTTGGAATTTTTAACATTTTTTTTATAGTGAAACAAGCTAGGTAGGTACCTCGGCCACGCCTTTCCGGCCGGCGTGCTTTGGCGAGTAGTTGACTTGCAGTGCGGGAAGCGGGAAGCCTCGGCGCACTGCGCAGGCAGCGCAGGCCTTAGCGGCACATCAAGAGGGACTGTGCCAACGCCAACCGACCGAAAGCCAGCAAGCGTGGAATAAAAGCTGGGCGCGATGTAATAAAGGGCGGAACCAGGCAGGCGCGTTCGGAAGAACCATCCTCCGTCTCCCTCGCACGCGCGGGCCGCCGCGTGCGAGAGAGACAGAGTGCCGTCGGCGCAGCGCTTTTTTCATCCGGCCGTGGATGCAGGCAGGTAAGTGAATCAATCTCGCCTCGTGAAAGTTAATGCTTTTCATGCGTTCAAAGCCCGACCCTGTTCCATCCTGTTTCGCGCCATTTTCCGCGTGGAAAGTCAACGCAAACTTTGTTACGGACGTCTTTGGCGACTGTCCCTTCGCGTCCCGACGTCGTCCCGTTCACCGGCTTTAGTTGCCTTTACGTGTGTTTGCGCCAAGTTGCTAATGCAATTTTCACTTTCAGAGTGACGCGCACTGTCGGGCTAAAAAGGCCACCAAGGCCGCGGCCCACAAAGCCTCCGCCTCGCTCTGACAAAAAACAAAAGACGTTTTTGTGCGAGTGATACCGGGGCCACTTAGTGGCGAAGGGACCGCGTGAGTGCACGCGGTGGCCGCGAAAAAAATGGCGTGAGCCGGGAAACTCGTTTGGCGCCGAGTTGAGTGTCCCCGTTCGTTCAGCCGCTTCTGCGGAGGCGGTCGAAATCCCGGATGCGTTTTGACCTCCAGAGTCGCTAAATGGGACTCGAACCGAGCTTGTGACCCCACCAATGGATTGCGCTCCGAACGAGGAATCCATTGGTGGGGTCACACGCTCGGTTCGAGTCTTGTTTAAAAAAATATGAAAAAATCTTTGCTGAATTGCTTTTAAACAATCTCCAGCATCTCCAGGTTCCTGAGGGTTGCCATCATCACGTTCCCCGAGACCCAGTTCCACGCGAAGCGGCCGAAAACGCGAGAAATGAGAAGGAAGGGGAAGGGAAGGGGAAGGGAGGCCACCGTCTGCCACGGCCCTCGGCCTGCAGGGCGCAGGCCTACCAAACTCATGCATACGACGCCCGACCGCCATCCCGGAGTACCGGAGCCAAATCCTCCTGAAGGCTCTGGTAAAAATTGATAGGGAAATGAGGTCTTTTGCAGAGCCCTGGAGGAGGACGAAAAAAAGCGGGGGGGGGGGGCGATGCGTGGAACAGGTGAGGCCCCGAAGAGAAAAGTCGTTGCGAGTTGCGAGCTGGTCCTGGGCTTAGGAGATATGGGGAGGAGCTCTGCGAGAGACAGAGAGGGCAAATGGGGGACACTCCAGGGCCAGGGCGAGGCCCCGTCACCGTATTCAAGGTCAGCTTGACGCTGAGAGAGACGGAGCACTGCGGCTCCGCACCGTCATGGCACTGGACCTGCACCCAGTCCCGGTAAAGGCAGGTGACAGCCTCCACCCCCTCTCTAAGAGCAAGGGGAAAAATGGACCCTCTTCTTGTCGGCTGCAACCACGGGTTCCGATTGGCGGTCTGGCAGGGGGCTGTTTGCGCCGCCGGCCGGAAGCACCGAAACCCCAGGCCAAATATTGGCTCCATCCTGATCAGGGGGATTAATCACCGCGACACGGCGACGGCGGCCTCCCTCCGCAGGGCTGCCCCGCAAACAGGGCGGATGGAGATTCTTGCTCGTTTCCTGTTTGCCTGTGGCTGACGCGGTGTGTGCCAAAGCCTAGGAAGCAAAGCGAGCTGCTAGGACATTCTCGGACAGTTTAAAAGAGAAAAAAAATCCGATGGCAAATGCAATGGGGCACTCGGACCGTCTGAAATATTCGCAAGCCCACTGCAAGGCTATGGCCCTGCAGAAAGAGGTCGGAATGCTCCTCTCTGGGACGGCTCTCCGCCCACTTTGGTTCCCGATACAGCCCTTAAGAGGGTCGGCTCGCCTGTGTTTGCGCACTGGACATCTTCTTTTGCCTGCAAGCCGTCCTCCGCTCTGGACCCAACTGGACCGCCCCCCCCCCCCCCCCCTCCTCTCTCTCTCCCCTGGGACGATCGGTTCTATCATTCCCCAGCCAGCCACCACCCGAGTCAGACCCGTGTCCAGTGTTCCCCGACGCCTTCGAGACGACGCTTCAAAGGGCGGGGAGTGGCGCGATGGGTGCACAGGCTCAAGGCTGGCCGTCGAAATGGCATGGCTGGAGTCGCCACTCAGGACCCTGCAGCCCCCCCCCCCCCCCCCCCCCCCGGTCCACTGAGAGACCGGACCAAGAGGCAACTTGACCACCACTTGCAATGCATCGCGTCGCCTTGGCGTCGGCAACACAGTACTTGTCGCAGCACTGCAGGAAGGAACTTTCCACCCTCGTGTCGTGTGTGGGTTTCTCTCCGTGGCTTTTTGACACCACTACTCTGTTAGCAGAGAAATTGCGAGATTTATTCCTGCTGCTCCAACTGCATACTGCAAATAAAAATTCACATTAACGGACTTTCTTTATTTCAACACTTCTTTTGGTACCCTGCTTTTTGGAATGGTCTAGGAATGAAAACAACAGTGTGTTCTTTTTATACAAAACGAATAGGGCTTTATTTTATTTTACACTAACGTGTGTACAAATCATAAATTTACGGTCATATGAAAGTAGGGCATTCTGCTTTAAACAACAAGGCAAAAATCAAATACCATAATTTAGTTTACAAATCATACGCTAATTTGATATTTCTTCAGAAAGTTCGCACACTGCAGCATAAATTAGAAAATAGACGAAACAGAATGACAAACCAACCGAAGCTAGAAGGAAAATAATAGAGGCTTGCAAAATAATCTCTTCATCAGGAAAACAGACTTAGAACAAATTGATATTTTTCATCACATTCACGTACTCATGCGAGGACAGAAACATGTCAGCGTCTAATTTACAATTATTATTTACAAAAACTTAGCTTCAAAGCTGTACATTCACACCACTCCCAACAACGAACGTGCACGCATAAGACCGTGCTTTATACACACATGTGCACATCACAGAATTCACAATATAATTATGCCAGTCATTGTCCTTAAGCTTTCCTATAAAGCTCCATACAAAATCTTTTTTGGATCCACTTCACAAAATAACCGAAACAATATTTGAAGAGGTCGCCGTCACCGCATCGGTGACCATTATTGCAAACACTCAGCGCAATGCTGTATTCCCTGCAACTGCAACTCGATGACTCATCCCAACCAGCAAATTCATTTGACCATTCACTCACTAGTTGTTTGCACTACAACACGTTTTGTACTTGAAAACTGAGCAGGTCTTCGAGTCTGCTGTATCCCTAGCAAACGAATAAAACGAACTTCGTTTTCCCCTCGCGAAAAAATGAACACCCCAGCTGCACTAATCACTCAAAAACAACGGACCGTTTAAATCGAAATCGTTCTCTTGGATATGAATAGACCGCTGACCGCGCGAACGGGGCCAAACTCGTTGGGGCTGAATGTTCGCAAGATGTGCCGTGCTGGTTCGGGCCGGGCCCGCGGCGGGGAGGCCTCGGAACGGGCAAACTTCGGCGTCGATCAACAACGCCGGAGCGACTCGCCGCTTGGAAGGCAATCCGACGCAGTCCGACGCAGCCCGACGCAGCCCGACGCAGCCCGACGCAGCCCGACGCAGTCCGGGCATCGGCGTCGTCCTCGTCGTACTATCGCACCCGCAGGACCCGCACGGCCAGCACGGCCAGCGTGAAGGCGAGCAGCGACTGCGGCGTGGAGGCGCAGGGCGCGGCGTGGCCGTGGTGCATGGCGGCGGGGTGCTCGCCTGGAGGACAGCAAGGGCACGGTGTCAGTCAAGCTCCCAGCCATCGCGCACAGTGGGCCACCGGTGGAAGCGGTCAAAACTTTAGACGTGTTTTGGGCTGCAGAGTCGTGAAATGGGACTCGAATCGAACGTGTGACCCCACCAATGGATTGCTCTCCGGATGAGGAATCCATTGATGGGGTCATACGTTAAGTTCGAGTCCCATTTAGCGACTCTGGAGCTCAAAACGCGTTTAGAATTTTGTCCACCTCCACCGGTCTTCCGGCCCACTGCATCCAGTTACACCAGTAAAAAGGAGCGGGTACCGTTGAGGATGTGGACCCGGACCGTGGCGGCAGTTGCCCCCGTGGGGTCGCAGGTGTATTCTCCGGAGTCGGTGGGACTGGCCCGCTGGATGAGCAGCCGACTGGAAGTTTCTGGTCCTTTTTCCGTCACGAGGCTGATGCCGCCGCGCGGAGAGTCGAAGTTGATTTCCTGCAACAGATGCAGACAAGGTTTACAAACAAAGTTTAGGGGGAGGCCTCCGTTTCTTTTCCCTTCTGTGTTCCCACTTGAAAGTGCTAAGCCTATCGGGGCTTTTGTTCCCCCGTCGATTCGGCCGACCGTCCGCGGCAGAGATGCGGAACGGTCCATCTCTCCACGATGATCATTTCGTGATCGGCTTACGGTTCCATTGATACGGCTTTCATTATTCTACCCTAGTTCGCGTGCGCGTTCTGCTTTTATCTCTGGACGCAGAAATTAGCCGCCGTCAGCGCTGCCGTTTACCATGGCAGGGCCTCGGCGACGCGTGGCACGGAAAGCGCAATTAAGAACTCGGCCAACACGCCGGATAAGGCGTGGCTCTCTGTCTCTCTCGCACCCGAGCGGCGGCCCTTGCGGGTGCGAGAGAGACAGAGAGTGTCAGCTTCCGGGGGCAGCGCGCGTCACCGTACCCGGACGCGGCCCTCGCGGTCGTCTGGCAGAGACGCATACATATTCATGCAATTAACCGGGCTGGATTACCTGCCGGAGTGTCTTATACGGGCCGGATACCTGTTGCGCGACCGAACGACAGAACACGCTTCGAGGCCCGGGCGCGCCCCGACCCCGGGCACGCTCCATCGCACAGCAATGCGGGGCTGTGCTGTCTTGCCGACACTGCGCCGAACGGACAGTCGACCGGGACCGGGGGCACGTCAACGTCAACTCACAGTGGGCCATCCGGCGCCAGTGGGCAAAACTCTAGACGCGTTTTGAGCTTCGGAGTCGCTGCATGGTACTCGAACCGAACGTGTGACCCCACCAATGGATTCCTCGTTCGGAGAGCAATCCATTGGTGGGGTCACACGTTCGGTTCGAACCCTGTTTAGCGACTCTGGAGATCAAAACGCGTTCGGGATTTCGACTCTGGCCCACTGTGCGACGGGTGCGGCACAACTTCGCAGCCGCAATGCCAGATGCGACCCCCGTCTTCCGAAGGGCCGCAGAGGCAGGCAGGTGCGAACCATGCAAATGAGGCGGTGTTTAGTCCACGGGCCGTGCGGCCAAAGAGGTATGACACCCGGGCAGCACGGCACCGCGGTCCGGGGCGGTCCTGGCTGGACGGGGGCACTGATCCAGGCAAATGCCAGCGGGGGGAGGATCCCAAACCGAGACCCGGGCAGAGGCCCGAGACCCCAGACCGAGGTCTATAGGGCAAAGGCTTTGTGCGACGGCCTGGCCGGGGCCTGGCCGGGGCCGGGGCAACGACGCCCAGCGAGAGATGGATGGCAAGGCACCTACACTGTGAGGAGGCGGGGAGTGGGAAAGGTCGTGCACAAGGGCCGACTTTCCTTGGGCGGAATGTGCACTGGAGGACAGGGTGGCACGTTGCTCCCAGACTTGCCCAAAAGGTTGTATGTCACGCGGTTTCTTAAAATAACTTCGGGGGAAATGAAGGTGTTTACTTGCCGCAGAGTCACCAACGCCACTTTTCATTTTTTTCCCCTTGGCTCACCTCCGAATTGTGGCTCCAGACCATGGTCGGCGGCGGGTCCGGCGAGTGTTTGACGACGCACGTCAAGTTGATGGTGCTGCCCTTGTTGATGAAGAGCTCGGGGCCTCCCAGGATTTCCGTCTCGGGCTCTGCGAAACGAAAAAAAAGGAGGTCACAACAAAATCAATTATTTCGAAACATTTATCCCGTCCGAATCCCATTTTGTGGCAGTGCACTGGCGCGTCTGTCCGGGAAGGCCCGCGATGCCGTGATGCGATGCGGCAGAGCGACTCATTTCCGAGGCCCGGTTTGGCCGGGTTGGTCGGGTTGGCCGCGGGGAAGGAGGCGACCGGGCCCGTCGACAACTGAGATATGGCACCCACCCACGCCTACCCGGTCCGCCACCTGCCGAGTGGAGGCGGCCATATTGAAGACGACACGCATTCACAGGGACCCTGTTCTCACAGTGGGCCAGAAGACCGAAAGCCGGCGGCCAAAACTCTCGACGCGCTTTGAGCTGTAAAGTCGCTCAACAGGACTCGACCCGAACGTGTGACCCCACCAATGGATTCCTCGTTCGGAGAGCAATCCATTGCTGGGGTCACACGTTCAGTTTAAGTCACATTTAGCGACTTTTCACGTTTTCTTTCGAAGAAGTTTTCCCGACCGAGGCGAAAGGGTGTTTGGTCGCCACACTGCAGAAGAAGGTACTGAGGCGGCCCGGTCCGATAGTAGCCACACCCGTATCCGATCGGCCCGGGAATGCCGCTTCGACTAAGCTATCTCCGAGGACCCATTTAGCGCGCTCGGCGGTATAACCCCGGCCGGCTTGAGGGACACGGGCCAGGGTCGTTTCGGTAAGGGTCTCAAGTCTCTGTTGTTTTCAAAGTGCTCCGAGCGCAGCGCTCCGCCCCCTCCCCCTCCTTCTTCCGCACTTCCGGTTTCGTCCGCAAGACTTTTCCCTTCCCTCCGTCGCGCTCCGACTCACTTGGAAATCCACCCGATTTCCCTTTCACCTCACCTTCGGGACTCTTCGGCAACCTTCGGCAACCTTCGGCGCACCGCACCGGGGCCAAAGTCAGCCCCAAACTGCGCCGCGCGCCAAAAAGAGAAAAGGCAACGGTACCGCTTCAAAAAAATAATATTCTTTCGCCGCTCTTCCCTTTCCTGTGTAAAAGGGAAATATAGATTCAGGGGCGGGCCGATTCAAAAGGGAGCGGAACCTACCAAACCTCTATGTGTGTCTGCCCGTGTGTTTAAATAGAGGTGTTTGTGTGTGTGCGTGTGTTCGTGTGTGTTGTTAGTGTGCGTTTGGAGGGGGGGGCACAAAACCTTTCCTGATATATTTATCGTGGTTAGCCGACCGTGGCGCCCGTTAGCATGTGTGAATCCATTCCATTAGTGATAACCAGGTTACCGTCCACCAGGCCTACCGCCGCCCGCGCCCCTGTCGCGCTGGTGTGTGCGGACGCACGGACGGATGGACACACGGGCAGCCGGAGGAGGACGAGAGAGAGAGAGAGAGAGAGAGAGAGAGAGAGAGAGAGAGAGAGAGAGAGAGAGAGAGAGAGAGAGAGAGAATTGCATGGCGCCGGAACGGTGCAGCAGTGCAACGATGCAGTCGTTGCTTCTTGTTGCCTTCTGGAGATGGGGCTGCCTGCCTGCCTGGCTGCCGGCCTGCAGGAGGGAAGCGAGCCTAATCTACCCTAATGGGCGTTTCTGCGCGGCCCGGATAAGGAGAACCACCTCAGTGCGGCGTTTGCACCGCATTCAAAGTCCGGCCCGGCCCGGCCCGGCGACAAAAACCAAACCCTGCTTCCTTTTTTTGCAGTGTGGCTTCGATCTGAGATACGGTGGCGCTATGCCTTATCGTAGCGGTGGGAAAAAAACCAACAGGTGCATTAACAGTTGCTGCAATGTCCCTGCACTGATAATGAGACCCTCCTGGTGCAGTGCGGTGGCGGCATGAGTCAGACGAAGCCGAACCAAGAACAACGCACGCGGAAGCAAGGACAAGAAAAAAGACGACCTTCGCCCACCCAAAACGACCGCGGAGTTTCATGTTCGAATCCGGCATGCATGAGGACGGTCTTCATCAGCGGCGCCGAGGCCGCCGAAAGCGTCGCCATTGTTATTTTAGGTGGAAATGGGTAATGGAGCATCGTGGGTGATTTGTTTGCTCTGGTCACCTGCTGCGCGCGGCCGGCAGGAGGGATCAAGGCCGGGGTGGGGGCCCCACTGCAGTGGCGCGGATCCCCCGGCACCATGGAAAGCCCCTCCCCCCCCCCCCTTCCCTCTTCCCCGCCTAGACCGCACAACACCTCTTTCACCATGTCATCCCACCGCCCGAATCCCCCAAACAGCCTGCCCAGATGGGTGACCTGCGGTCTTTGAACACGCACGCGCGCGTACTCCCCCCCCCCCACACACACACACGAGGGGGCTGCCGCTGGCAGGAGGGCAACAAGGCACAGTGTCGTTTGTGTCGTAATGAGGCGGGCGGCTCGAGCATTGACGAGCGCAGCACTTTAGTTGTCGCCCTAGTCAAGCCTGCCGTGCCGTGCCGTGCCCTGCCGCGGGCCTGGCCGTCGGCGTCGCGTCGGGGCCTGGAGCGTGCCCAAACTGCCAACACTGCGTCTCTTTTCTTCTGATTCATCGCGCTGCTCTGCGCTCGCGGGCTCAGAGACACCCCCCCCACCCTTTTCCAACCTTCCGTCAACCATTATCACCACGCCTCCGTGCTGTCAGGGCGGAGACTTTAAGGTTTGGGACGGATAAATTTACGTTCAGAACTGTAGCCTCCGTCTTGAATCTTTCAAAAAAAGCGCTAAGTTCAGGAGTCAAATGTCGACTGGTTTAATGACCGTACGTCAAACGACCTTGTCAAACGACCACCAGTTAAATGACTACCAGTGAAATTACCATCAGTGAAATGACCACCAGTCAAATGACTGAATGGATCAAAGACAAGTGTCGTCCACCCGCAAAGCACCAAGAAAAAACCAGTCCCGTTTTTCTTTTCCCTTGGTTTCGGCACGTACAACCACTGGCCCGTGCCTCGCGGCATGCATCCCGCGAGATACCGGCACGGCCGGAGAGATAAGCCCGACGTATATATTGCCGGGCCGTCGGACACAGCGTCAAGTCGCGGACAGTCGCGGGGCGGACGGACAAGCGGGACCGCGTGGTATGACAAGGCAGTGCTGACAGCATGGCAGCTGTAGCGAGGCTGCTGCTGCTGGTGGCAGGTAAGGGACGAGGCAGAAAGGGAGAGAGAGAGAGAGAGAGAGAGAGAGAGAGAGAGAGAGAGAGAGAGAGGCGCGAAACAGAAGAAATGTCTTGTGTTGTGCGGAATTTTGAATATGATGACCATTTTGTTGCAGCGGCAGGAGTCCTCCACGCTAACGCGTTACCACTCGAAGACGGTCATGGTCTCGTATACGAGCATCTCACCATCAAAAGGGCAAATGGTGAGTCCGACTTTATTATTTCATTTGTCTGCTTTCCATTTAAATGTTACAAAGGGTCCAGTTACGCAAACAAAGTCGCTACTGAAACATGCTTGAATCAAATGCTGTTCATGGCGTAATTTGTACCGAATTATTAGCTTAAAAAAATAGCCACCGTACTAGAAAACTTTTGCTAAGCCGACTGGCCAACGGGAGTGCAGGCTTTGTCAACAAACGACACACCTGCGCTCGAACCTGTACACACCCCGTCGCTCTCGAGGACTCTGACCCGCGGGCCAACAACATAATCTCGCTTGTACTGTACCTCGGCGTTACACAACGCCGCCTCGCATGGCAGCCAAAACAAACACGTGGATAGTTCCCGTAGCATAATGCGAATGAAAATCGTGTTGACGAACTTAGTAGAATTTAAAGTGGACCTGGAGGCAGGACACTGCCTGCGTTTGAGTTTTGATGATGATGGTGATGATGACAGGTGACGTCATGATGAACCTGGCCGTGGAGGGCGGCATGAACGGGCGGCTGCGCTCCCCGGCGGCCTCCACGTCGTGCAAGACGGCCAAGGACGGCGACGACGTCCTGGACTGCCGGCGCTGGCCCGACGGCCGCACGCTGCGCGTCACCCAGCTGCCCAGCGGGTGCTTCTTCGTGGAGTCCAGCGCCACGGCCGGCGTCATGCAGGACTGCAGGCCCATCGGCACCGCCAACTGGTTCGGCGGCGGCGAGGAGATACCCCAGAAGTGGCCGCTGGAGAAGTACGACGACCTGTCGCACGCCATGGTCACCATGGAGACGGCCAACCGCGGCATCCAGGACCCGTTCTGGTTCACGTCGGACGGCATGTACATCTTCGTGAAGCCGGGCTCACCGCTCTTCGTGGAGATCAACAGCAAGGAAAAGCCGGGGGAGTTCTGCATGACGTCCACGGTGGAGCCGCCCTACCGCGAGCGCAACGGCGGCTTCCAGCACAAATACTACCTCTGCGAGCGGCCCGACGCCAAGCAGGCCTTCCTGCACGCCGTCGAGAACTTCCTGGGCAAGCCGACCGGGCACCCCGACGAGCGGATGATCAAGCAGCCCGTGTGGTCGACGTGGGCCAAGTACAAGGCGGAAATCAACGACGCGGTGGTCAGGGACTTCGCCACGCAGATCAAGAACAACGGCTTCGAGAACAGCCAGTTCGAGATCGACGACGCCTGGGAGACGTGCTACGGCAGCAAGATCGTGGACAAGACGCGCTTCCCGGACATGAAGGGCCTCACCGACTGGCTCAAGTCACAGGGCTTCCGCGTCACCATCTGGACGCACCCCTTCATCAACACGGACTGCCCCACCTACAAGGAGGCCGGCGACCTCGGCTACCTCGTCAAGAACGCCACCGGCACGAAGACGCACTGGTGGAACGGCGCTGGCGGCATCATCGACTTCACCAACCCGGCCGCCGCCAACTGGTTCGAGAGCCGCCATAAGAAGGTCCTGGAGGACAACGGCATTGACGGCTTCAAGTTCGACGCGGGCGAGACGAGCTGGAACCCCGCGATGCCTGAGTTCAACATCCCCGCCGGCACGGACGAGGACTACCCCAGCAAGGCCACGAAGGACTACGTCGAGACCTGCGCCCGGTTCAACGACCTGACCGAGGTCCGGTCCGCCTACCGCACCCAGACCCTCCCCATCTTCGTGCGCATGATCGACAAGGACTCGCGCTGGGGCGACAACAACGGCCTCAAGTCCCTGGTGACGACGCTGCTGCAGATGAACATGGTGGGCTACTCCATGGTGCTGCCGGACATGATCGGCGGCAACCAGTACAACGGTGAGGTGGCCACGCAGGAGCTGTTCGTGCGGTGGCTGCAGGCCAACACCTTCATGCCCGCGCTGCAGTACGCCCTCGTGCCCTGGGACTACGGCGACAAGGCGGCCGAGGTGAGATACAGTCCCGCAGTGAACCCGAATCCACAATGTACAACCGCTCTAACTCTGCCTTCTCGTCGTTGCAGACCATCGCCATCTCCAAGAAGTTCAACGCGCTGCACGAGCAGTACACTAACGTCATCGTGGCGGCCATGAAGAAGAACATCGCGGACGGCACCCCGGTCAACCCGCCCATCTGGTGGCTGGACCCCACCGACAAGAAGGCCCTGGCGGAGGACAGCGGTGAGTCACCACACTGGCAGAGAGACGCTAAACTGGACTCGAACTAAGCGTGTGATCCCACCAATGGACTCCTCGTTCAGAGAGCAATCCATTAGTGGGGTCACACATTAGGTTCGAGCCCTATTAAGCGACTCTGGAGCTCAAAACACGTCCAGGATTTTGACCGCCTCCACCGGTCTTCTGGCCCACTCTTCGTGAACAAACTTTGACTTGACTCTTTCTCCGCAGAGTTCCTACTCGGTGACACGATCCTGTCGGCGCCGGTGCTGGAGGAGGGCGCCGTGAAGCGCGACGTGTACCTGCCGAAGGGCTACTGGAAGGACGGCAACAACGGCAAGATGTACACCGGGCCCTACACCATCAAGGACTACCCGGCGCCGCTGGACACCCTGCCCTACTTCATCCGGCAGGACAACCCGCCCGCCACCACCGCCAACCCCAACACCGCCCCCACCGCGGCGCCACTGTCGTCCACTACCCCGAAGGGCTCCGCCGCGGCGCTGCAGTCCTCCCTGGCCCTCCTCCTCGCCGCCGTCGCGGCTCTAGTCAGACTCCCGTGATTTTATTTTGTATTACCCTAGTGTAGAAACTTGTACAAATAATATACTGATTTTTTTACTGTCGACGAGGCGTGCCTATCTCTCTCTCCTCTGCCTTCTGTTCCAAAGATACACCAGTGGCGCCTGCTACCTGACATAATCCACTCAATCGCTGATCCTCGAGATAAGCATCCGATTTCGCAGAACAATGCCAGCGAAAACAAAAACAAAACACTCGAGGAGCCGGTGCTGTACCGGCGATCGTTATCGTCAAGGCCAGGGCTTACCGACGATGGTCAGGTACCATATATCACCAAAGCGAGGGGCTTACCGATGGTCAGGTACGCGTATGGAGTTTCGGACGCCTGCACCAGTCTTCTGACAAACCATGGTTAGGTCACCAAATCAAGGGACTTACCGACGATGGTCAGGTACAGCGGGTGGCCCATAGGCGGCGTGGTGGAGATCTGGCACTCGTAGAGCCCCGAGTCCTTGAGCTGCGGGTACCGGATGCGCAGTGACCAGTCCTCGGTGTGGGGCGAGTGCATGGCCTCGAAGCGCTGGTCCGACGTGTACGTGTAGCGGCCCACCGTCAGCAGGTGGATGTCCCGGTGGCGCACCCAGGACACCTGCAGACAACAAACACAACAGGGAGGTCATAGTGCCGGTTCACCGTCAGCAGGTGGATGTCTCAGTAGCGCACTCTGCAAACTGTACAGAGTGCTCAGTACACTCTATTTGGAGTGTACTCATAAGCACACTCCTGTGAGAGTGTGCTCAGCTGAGTACACTCTAACGAGAGTGTGCTTAGCTGAGTACACTCTAACGAAAGTGTGCTTAGCTGAGTACACTCTAACGAGAGTGTGCTTAAGTCTGCACAATTCATGCAGCTGAGTACACGTTCGTGGGAGTGTACTCGTGAGTACACGCTGAAGAGAGTGTACTCATGAGTACACGCTAAAGATAGTGTACTCATGAGTACACTCTAAAGAGAGTGTACTGAGTACACTTTTGAGTTTGCAGAGCACCCACGACACCACCAAACAACAACTAAAACCTTTACAACAAAAACAACAACAAAATGTGCATTAGCGTGTGAGATGTCCGCCGAGACTGGAAATGGAGGCGACGCTCATTTCCCCGCAGAGGAGATCGAGTCTCGGAATAACTTTCCGCCGGAATGGGAAATGCAATGAAGAGCGTCGCGACGACGAACCGAGCGGCACCGCGGCGCTGACAACGCCGCCTAGGAGGTAAGTGAAAAGATGACAAGTTGGTAACGGAAACGTGAGCCCGTTGAGGTTGGCGCTCCTGCCGCACTGGATGTTGTAGGCCGAAGAGATTCAGGCCTGCCAACATGCCGGCCGAAAGTGAAGTGGCCACGAGGAAAACGTGTACAGCGCGTCTCTATGTCTCTCTCTCCCTTCTCTCTCTCTCTCTCTCGAAATAAAAAAAGCGTTTCTGTTTATTTAATTTTCCCTCGCAGTGGCGCGCAGTTAGAGAAACACAGGCCGCTGCCAAAGGGAAGCCGGTCCGGCTAAAAGGCGGTACATGAAACATGCAAGATGGCGACGGCCGCGTCGCTGCTGGATGTCCGTACATTGCTCCAGGACGGGAGGAGGCCTCGGAGGCCTTCTTCTCGGTGCCTCGAGATCCCCAACAAGTCTTGGCCCAATATTTGAGGGAGCAGCAACGCTGTACTGCGATGCCGAGACGGTTTGACAGCCCGGCTCTAATAACGTGAGAGGGATGATAATTACGCCGGGCGAGGCAGAGGGGTTGGTGCGCGACAATGTCGCGTCGCCCATTTTTGTCCTCAAGGTCGCCGGCGGGACGGGCTAATGAATGGCAGCGATCCTCGCCGAGCTTAGAGGTACACGCGTAAAGCTGTCTCGTACTGCCAAGAATTAATTACTTACCTAGCTCCTGCCCTCTAAATATTTTTTTTAAATAATGAAAAAGCAAGTTTAAATAATAAACAGAATTAATTTGATGGCGAACATTTTACAAATGTGGCTCAATGACTTTTCAGAGTTAAGGTACTAGAGTCAGGACGGGAATATTAGGGATATTTTCACCAAAACGTGGGTGATCTCCACCTTGAGACTTTTGTAGTGTGGGCGTGCACTGCGGCGTTGAGAGCGCGCCCCGATCGCAGCCTCGCCACGCCACTGGCCATCGGCCCGCAGGCCCATCGCCCAGTCGTGGGTGAAAACACAGCAGCCCCCCGGGCCAGGCTGATTCCGAGAGTCGCCGCTCTGTCTCTCTCGCACGCACGGGGTGTCTTGTGTGGGTGTGAGAGAGACAGAGCGACGATAACGACTCCCGGAGTCAGCCCGCTGGGCCGGGCAGGGACGCGTATAAAGAAGCAGCACGCAAGAGGCCAACGGTCCAATAAACGCGCTCAAAGAGGCTAAAATCGCGCGGTGGCGCGTCCGAGGACACCACGCCCCCTCTCTCTCTCGCACTCCCGGGAGGGACGGAGACAGAAGACAGACCGGTCGCGGTTCCCGGACGTGACTCGGCGGGTAAGTGGTGGAGGGGGCGGGTCCGCACGCACGCACATCCTTCGCTCTACCACGCACTTGGGCGGAACGATTTCATCTAAGCGAATCGCGAGACAAAACGCGCCATGTTCCTTTCCGTAAACTGGAGGGATTCATTATCAAATTCAACCAAATTCAGTTTAATAATTTTTGTAAAAAGTTACCAGTAAAGTATATACTTGCCCTGGTGACAGAAAGTGACAACCCTGGTGAAAGAAAAAACAACTAAAAACACCGGCGCCTCTTAAAAGATTTATTGAGAAAATATCTAAAATTTGTCTGTGTAAGATTATGCACGCTGTAAATACATTGTAAAAACGAAACGTAAAAGCATAGGGTTTTACTTTGCAAAGGCCAATAAAATAGTTGGCGACGTTGCCTGCGTGCGAAGTGGTGCGTGCGGGCTGAGGCCCAGTCGGCGACACGTCCAGGGTCCTGCAGGGTCCTGCGGCTCGCATTTTTCAATGGCGGCATTTCCCCTGTGTTTGCCTTCCCGGCCTGTTATGGCCAGCCAGCGTGGTAACTGGCCGGGTAATGTTGACAAAGTTTTCCACCGGCACGCAGAGACGGTCACGCAACCGAGTTAGGGCGCGCGGCACCCCAGGGAAGGGGGTGAGGGAGAGAGAGAGAAGGAGCGAGAGAGGGAGTGAGAGAGAGAGAGAGAGAGAGAGAGAGAGAGAGCGAGAGAGAGCGAGAGAAGGGGGAGGGGCCGCCGGGGTGGAGACCTGCTGGAGACCCTGGCCAGAGGGTCCGCAACTAAAACAGAATTCTGTCGGGGTTTCCGAGCAGGTGCCTGGATCTCTTAAGCGAATAGGGGTTGCAGTAATCCAGTGACGTAATGGGGACAAAACCGACGAAGCCACGAGTGAGTGGAACGGCGTTTTCTGCGCTTCAACCCGTCTCGAAGAAGAGCAGCAGCGCGGCTCGAAAAAAAAGAAACGAAAAGAAATCGTGACAAGTAGTTAGGAAACTTCCCAACGGAAATGCGTTACGTTTTACTTTTACGACACTGCGAAAAACAACCTCATCGGAAGTTTTCCCCCCTTCATATTCAAAGTGCAGGGGGGCACAGAGATGAATAGAAGAAATGCGTAAAAACGAAAACGAGCGCGTTGGAAGCGAACAAACCCACTCCGCTTGCGAAGCTTGCGCGCACGGCCATGCCGGGCCGAGCCGGGCCGAGCAGCACCGACAAGAAGTAATCAGCAAAGCAAATCTACTTTCCTCCGCTTCAACGGCGCCGCTCCCGTCCACATAACGCGTAACACCAGCCTCGGTGGGCTGGCTTGTTAGTGCCTGGGAACGTGTGGGCAGCGGCAAGAAGGCTCGAACCAACTCAGCTAGGGCGTCAAGCGTGGGCTGATCTCATCTTTGCCGAAAGTAACTCTTGTCCCTAAAAAAATGTTCCGCGATGTTTTTTCCACAGTTATCAGGTATAGCGGCAATTTTACTCGGAGCACGACTGGTGGTTCGACATCAACAAGTCGCAAGAATGAAACATGAAACAAATCCATTGAGCTGCAGTTTGACGGCTGCCATTACGACCCAGGGCTCCTTGTCGGAGCGGTGGTCACGAGCGGAGGCCCCCTGCTTCCCGACAGGGTCGTGTAACATATCAATCACGAGGCGGGCCGGCCGCCCCTGCCGCATGTGGGACGTAATGGCCATGATGCGCTGTTTTATGGTGGAGGGCTGCTCGAGACGACGCGTGTCCGGCAAGCTGTCGCTCTGTCTCTGTCGCACTCGCGGGGCGTGCCGTTAGGCCCGTGCGGGTGCGAGAGAGAGAGAGACCCGGCCGCACTGTTTGCTCGGGCCTGTTTGCCCGCCGCGTCCAAGTCCGAGGCACGCAAACCAAACCGCAGACCGGCCCGGCCAAGCTCGGCCCAGCCCGCAATCAAATCCATTAACGAAATCAGAAGGTCGGAGAGCGCGCCAGGCGCCAGATAGTTGGATTGTCGGTCTCAAAGAGCCGCGAGGCGCCGCGAGGGGAGGCCGGGCGGAAGTAGGGTGGGGAGGGGCGGGCGGAGGCCAAGCCAGGTGAGGTAGAGTGACGCAACGTGAGGCCAGAGTGACTCGGAGTCAGGCCACACGGAGGCCAGAGTGACACAACGTGAGGCCGAAGTGAGGCCGCGCGTGAGGCTAGGTGAGGCCAGGTGAGGCTATGCAAATCTGGGCAGGTCCCTTTATGTTGATTGCACGGCTCTCGCAGCTCGCCAGGCCGTGGACGCTATGACCCGGCCGGGTTGCGGCGCGGCCCAGCCAGGCACAGCCAGCCAGGCCCAGCGTGGTGGCAGCCTGGCCGCCTGAGGTCCACCCCCACCCCCACCCCCAGCCCCGGCCGCGGCGGCCCAGGTGCCCTGCCAAGGCAGACCGTCTCCAAACTCGCTTTGAGCCGAGATCTTGAAACGCATTGAGTACCGCCAGGTTTCGCGTTCGCGGGACAGCACCGTCGTGTTTCAGATCCGACTTTTATCTCAGGGCTGAACGCGGTCCAACTTCCCTGCAATCGCACAGGACGGCGTGCCTTCGTCGTCCGGGTCGGTGGAGCAGGGCAGGTGGAGGCGCAGGGTGTTGACGAGAGAGCACACAACTTGGCAGACGACGCGCCGTCCCGCACTTGATCGATGCACCCCATTTGTGCATGCGTTACATCAAGGCGGTCTCTAAGGAGGAGGAGGGGTCGGCGTCTCGAGCCGGCAGTGGCGGTTCGTACAGTGCACGACACGATGCGGTGGGCCTCACGGATCAACATCGCTGTCCTGTCCAACTCTGTCAAGTTTAGTTTTTTTTATTCAGTGCGTCGGTATCTTGACAGGGTTCGTTTCTCTCATTTTTCAGCTACACCGCGCCTTGATGTAATACACCGAGCCAGAGATACAAGACACACCATGCAGCCATGCAGCTGGCGGGGTCAGATTGGCACTGCGACAGAGGGAGAGAGAGAGAGGGAGGGAGAGAGAGAGAGAGAGAGAGAGAGAGAGAGAGAGAGAGAGAGAGAGAGAGAGAGAGAGAGAGAGAGAGAGGGAGAGAAGCCAGCGCGTTTTTCAGAGTGGCCTTTTTGCGGCAACAAAAGGCGTGCGCAGCGGCAGAAGTCCGCGACCAAGGCTACACAGCCTGGCTACAGCCCGGCTACGGCCTGGCCGCAGCTACCCCTTCTTTTATTCTCGCTCCTTTACCCCCTTTCCGTGTTTATTTTCCCCATAATTACCCCACCGGCCGTGCTGCCGTGTGCTGCAGGAGGTCCAGCCCGATCAAAGCGACTTCCCCGCTGTGCGGTCGATGCGCGACTCCCTCAACCCCTCAACGATGGCTGGGCCAGAGGTCAACGGTCAATCAACCCTCTCCCAAAAAAAGGAGAAAAAAAGCAGTGATGTAGTTGGGTGACAAAATGCTCAGACAGAAAAAAAATAACGATTTCCGGACTGCTTGCATATTTTTCACAATGGATAATAATTTTGACAATGCAAAATAATTTTGACTATGCATAATAATTATGACAATGGATAATAATTTTGACAATGGATAATAATTTTGACAATGGATAATATTTTCGACATTGCACAGTCTATTTTGTCACGATGCGCGGGGCCCCATGAGCGTCGTTGGGTCCGTTCAAAAAACCACACCGAGCCCCCTTTTTTGGCCGGCTTGATCTCGGGGCTCGCAACCTGGTGTCGAAGCGCTCGCAATCCCCTTCCGAGATTAATCGCGACGCATTTATCACCGATATCGATGACTGGCCTGAGCCTCGGCCGACCGGCCTGAGCTGGATTAGCATAAGTGGGCGTTTTGGGGCAACGCCGCGATGGCCACTGCGTGAGCATTGCGTAAGCCGGCCCAGGCCGAGCAAGGGAAAGCCGACACATTGTCGAGACTCTCCGCTTACAGTGCGCCAACACGGGTTTTTCCGCACGCGCGAAAGTCCACAGTGGGCCAGAAGACCAGTGGGGCGGACAAAACTCTAGACGCGTTTTAAGCTCCAGAGTCGCTAAAGTGCAAGGTCAACGCAAGCGTAGTGTTTTCTCGGCAGTGCAGCGGCGCTGGCTGACGTCCCCGTGCCCGTCCCCCTGGGGCCTCAGTAGCGTCAGCGGCGGCGACGCGGTGGCAAAAAGATGGCCCCGGTGAGCGACGCGCGGCAACACAGCCCTAGCCGCCCCAACCCTAACGAAGCGGCGGGGACTGGACCCAGCACGCCGAGACCAGCAGGACAGCAGCATCACGCTGCTTTTCGCGGACCGTCAATAGACGTCTGAAAAGAGACGAAGACAGAGGAGAGCCGAAAAATTTTTTAGGAGATTAATCGGAAGTCGTATTGCCATTGTGGTTTCCATAACGTTCGCAAGACAAGCGAAAAAAAAACAAGGGAGCGGAACTAATTCAAAACTCAAACAAACGGAAAATGTCTTCACGACGGCCAAATTTATGCTTTATCACAACGAAAATACTCGGCGCAGGCCGTGCTGTGAGCGAGGCTCTGACAGCGAACAAAAACGAGTTGGGTGGCGTGCGTATACTGCAGACCCGTCGAGAGGCCGGAAGACTGCGGTATGAAAACCATCCCGTCATACTAGGCCAGGAAATGGGGCTTTCGTCTCTGCGCTGCACCCCGCCGAGCCGCGCCGCGCCGCGCCACGTCGCTGACGCGTGCACGCTTTGTCTTTCGTCGTCACCGTTTCCGACTTTTCCGGCTCCCGGATGTCGTGCTGCCGACGCGATACGGTCGATGTAAACCGGCGCTTGTTTCGCCCCGGTCGGCACAGCACTGGGAAACAACGTTTTCTGCTTCTGGAATGCCAAGCGGCCCCCGCACAGTGGGCCAGAAGACCGGTGAGGGCGGGGAAAACTCGAGACGCGTTTTAAGCTTCAGTGTCGCTAAACGGGACGCGAACCGAACGTGGAACCCCACGAATGAATTCCTCGTTCGGAGAGCAATCCATTGGTGGGGTCACACGTTCGGTTCGAGGCCCATTTGGCGACTCTGGAGCGCAAAACGCGTCTCGAATTTGGACCGCCTCCACTGGCCTTCTGGCCCACTGTGCCTCCGTGCCACGTCGTGCCGTGTTGCCACCCCGGCACGCCTAAATGGGGGGAGGTGTGGCAAAGCAGCTCAACCACCATGAAGCTGATCCGGGCTAGCCAATTAAATGCATTGAGCCACAGCGAGTGCAACTCGCCCTCGCCCGGAGTACCCCGACCAGTACCCATCCTCCAACCCCCACCACGCTGGCCGGCCCAAACAGGCCGGGGCGCCAGGGGATCGCTTGGGACCCTTATCTCGAAGGTGTGTGCGCTGGTCGCCGACTGCCCCCCCTCCTCCCTGCACCGCTTTCCGGTCCCCCAAACCGCTTTATACTCCCACGGCCCGACCAGTGCAGCTGGAGGGGGGCAGTGGCCATGGCGGGGTGCTGGAGGGGGGAGCGGGTTATGGCTCAACTTTCGCTATCCAGCAGCTACTCCTGCCAGTGCGAGCGGCCGCTCCCGAGTCACCGCCAGCCCGCCCAATTCCTCCCCCCCCCCATTTTAGGGGCAACTAGTCCCGGCATCCGCGGAGCAGACGGCGTGGCGTGGCTGGGCGTGGCCGGGCCCCGCGGGACGCACTCGGCGGCAACACGTAATTTCCGAATCCGTTTTGGGGGCGCGGGGTCACCTGGACGCTCCTTCCCGACCGCACGCTTCCATCTCTCTCGCCCCTGCACGGGACGTGCCCGTGAGTGCGAGAGAGAAGCGCGCCACTCGGCTGGAACGGGACGACGGCGGCGATGAGCAGCGTGAAGAAGTGGCGCGTCAAGCAACGAATAATGGAAACACGGGCGCCCTTTCTGGGCGACGCCGCGCGGAGAGAAGCTTGTAGCGCTCAAAGGGGCCGCGTGCGGAAAGAAGGGAGGGGGAGTAGCTGTGAGGGCTTATCTCGGCCACGGTCACCCGGCCTCTCGCCCCATCAGCCCATCGTAAGCACCCCGAGAGAGAGAGCGAGAGCGAGAGAGAGAGAGAGAGAGAGAGAGAGAGAGAGAGAGAGAGAGAGAGAGAGAGAGAGGCAGCGCGATGACGACGTCCTAGCTCGCCCCCGCCCAAATGGTGTCGGCTGGGGACGGCTGGATCTTCACTGCCGGCCGGCCGGCCGACCGCCGCCGCAGCTGCTAAGTCTCCTCAAAGCCAAAGACCCTCCAACACGCGTGGTGGCGGTACGGGCGGTCGCCCGGCAGCGAGCCTCTGAGCCCACACGACGCAGCAGTGGACCGCGATGGCGGACTTCCTGGCCTCCGAGCGGCGCAGCCAACCATCTGATCGTCAGGGGGCAGTGGAGGCCGAGACAGGAAGCGCTTGGGGCGGCGTTGGGGGCGGCGCTGGGGGCGGGGAGGGACAATGGCATCAGCGGCGCGTTACACGCCTCTCCGCAGCGCCCAGTCAGCGTCACAAACACGGCCAGTGACTTGATTGCGCCAACTGACACTCCTCTACGGTCCCGAAAGAACGTTTCAGTAGGTACATTTGACAATAATCAGCCCTGACCAAAGTTTAGACTGCACTTGCGTTGGTGTTCCATGGTGCCTCGGTTTTCTAGTTTTTGCCGGGTGTCCAGCAGGGTTTGAGGGGCCTCGCCAGTGCAGGTTCGAGTTCGGCGCGTCTTGGAGAACCGAGACAACTCCAGCAACAACAACACTGCTTTCCATGCAAAAGGCGGGTGTCTGGACGACGTGGGCGGGCCGGGGCGGGGCAGGGCGGGGTGGGGCGGGGCAGGGCGGGGCGGGGTGGGGACAGCGGGATAGCGATCACCCCCTGAAGGGCTTTAACGGGCCGCAAGTGCTCGTTTACCCCGGGCCGCCCTAGGCTAGGCTAGGGCGGCCCTACAACGCGCAAGCTCCTCTTGACCTGACGTCGCCTGGCCAGAGCTACTTGTCGCATGCGTTGTTTAGCCCTCCCGTCCCCTTCCTCTCTCGCTGAAACGCGCTCCCGGCCACACAAGGCCCATTCCACTAATTAACACTCAGTGCAGCCCTCCCCCTTCCATGCTTCCCTCACCGCTGGCTGCTTCTCTTAACCCCACCGCCCTGCCCCCCGCCCGCTGGCAGCGACGCCTCCAGTTTCACTCCGCTAGTCACAGCAGTCGCGTCGCGAGGTCGTTTCGGAACGCGTTAAAGAAAGCACGGCGTTCCGCCGACTCGCATCCTAAAATTCCGAGAGACTAATGTATGCCATATGAAGTCATGACAATAGGCCTTTTTTCTCAGTGTGTTGGATTTTAAAATATCACAATAATTTCAAGAAATTGGTTTGCAATACGCTAAACGTCCTGAACTCATCCTTGCAGGGTCCAGGGCTTTCCATTCGCCTGTCATTGGCTGCGCGAACACGTCGTCGTCGTCTCACCTCTCTCTCTCTCTCTCTCTCTCTCTCTCTCTCTCTCTGTCTCTCACTCCCTCTCTGCCTCTCTTCAGACTCCTCAAGGCTGCTCGCTTGGGTCTAGTCGTGTGTGCTGGAGGACTCGGTGTTCTCGAGAGGACTGGCGCTGCGCCGCGCCTGATCACGGGGCTCTAGAGCCTGTGGGGCTCGAGCCCCGGGGCGTGGCGTGGCGGCCCCGTGGCGTGGCGGCCCCGTGGCCTGGGCCCCGTGGCCTGGGTCAGGAGGAAGGTAATCCCGTTTGGTAATCCCGCGGAGACCCCCTGTCCCCCAACTCGTTCACCGCTAGTCCCCCGATTAATCACACAGCTCCAAGGCCCGACCCGGCCAGCCAGCCTCACCGCGACGCGTGAGCCGCAGCCGCGGGACCCAGTGGACTGGTTCCGGAGACTAGTCTTTCTCTGTCTCTCTTGAGGGGCGACCCATGAGTGCGACAGAGACAGAGCGGACTCCAGTCTGCAGGACAGTGCCAGCAGGACGCAGCCACACCTGTTCTGCCTGGCCAATCGGACTGCTCGGAGGGCTCTACCGCTGTCAACAAGTTCTCCGCACGAGTTGCATGGGAGTGTCATCGTAAGCATTGGACACCGCAACGCCTGGCTCTGGGCAGGAGAGAATTACAGAAATAGGAACACCGCAAATGCCATTTGGGCAACACAGATGAACGGAATTTCCGATCCTCTATCGTTGCTAAATCTTTGCCACAAGGATAAGTCAAATAAGGAAACGAGGATGAAGCGTCTTTTCCGCCGAGATGAGCATCTGAGACAGGCCATGACCGTCGAGATATATACCATATGCTTCTTCTGCCCCAAACCTCTTATGATCCTCCACTGGCCCGTTGAATCATTACTATCTTCATCATTTTGCCTCTGACAAAACATTCAAACAGATTTGTCACCAACACTTGTTCCACTCACCGTTCTGTTGCCCAGGTTCTTGACCCTGCAGTTGAGGTAGGCCGTCTTGCCCACGATGCCGGTTAGGTTAGTCGGCACCGACGTGTCGAAGAAGGGCCCCGTCCCTGGGGTGGGCAGGTCCTGCAGGAAATCGGTCCGGAACTTCCTCGTCCCCCAGGCTCCTGCGGGGCAGACAAGAAACAAAAGTCGCTAATTAACTTGTCCCTTCTTGCGTGCGTCAAACAAAGACGCCATTTTTTTCTATCTCTTTGCTGGAAGTGGTGCCGGAGTGACGTGGCAGCCGAGCCCGCGGCCAATAAGGCTTCTCCATTCGATGCTAAATTAGCGGGGCAAATGACAGGGCCGTAAACGACGCAGCCACTGTCTCTTCATTTTGCTCGTCAGGACGGACGGGGCCGGGCGGAAGTGGGAGCCCCAAGGGTGGGAGCATGGCAGAAGGCCCGCGGGAAGAAAGGGGACATACGTGGACACGAAATTCCGGCGCGAGTAATGAAATTCCCTGCGGCATTTGAGTGTGGGAACGAGGGACGAGCCAAAGAAGAGAGAGAGAGAGAGAGAGAGAGAGAGAGAGAGAGAGAGAGAGAGGGGGAGAGAGAGCAGCATCGTGCTGGACACGATGCGAGGCACGCTCTCGTTTTCGTTCCGTCCGTGTCCTCTGTAAACGGCTCCCCTTCCCTCAGTCCTCACTAAACGCGGCAGCGTGGCGGCCAGGCGCGCCAGGCGCGCTCAGTGACTCCATCACCTGCTCAGCTGCGAAACTTCAACTGGCTTTTACTGCCCCCTTTATCGGTCACGGTCCCGACTAGAGAGATAGCAGCTGCACTTCCGAAAAGACAACAATGCGGTTTCGTTTTATTTCCGCGAGATAAACAAAGAAAGCCAAGGCAGCGGCAGGCAGCGCCGCTTGAGAACGGAGGCCACATGTCACAACACGGACCTCGCAGGAGCCGCGGAACCAAATGTAACCGGAGAGCGCCGACCAAACAAGTTTGAATAAGTTTGCTCTCCGTTCAAGTAAACTTATCATTCTCGAGCTCACCATATTAAAATTTGCTCAGTACTATCCATGGAAGTATGCATTTGTTTATGCACTTTCTGCAAGCGTGTATATCTGTATAGTTTAGAATGAACTGATACGTAAGTACAATAATACAAGTGTGTCTCGTAAACACGCGTCTCATATAGTGCATTTCTAAAACGTTCTTTTCCCTGTCAAAAATTTCCGTTAGTGTGGCACGGACTTTTATTTTTAAAACGAAAAGTGCGCAATCCACACAGGTTTATCTTCATCTTCTGCTACAGTTCAATGTAAACAGGCTTGAAAAACGTGAACGGAATCTTTACTGTTGGGTGAAGTACGGACGCCCCGCGTTACTTGTGTCGACATAATTGACCTGGTATTTTCCGTCCCTTATCTGAACTTTTTACTACACAAGTGATCGATGCTGGGTACTTGAACCAATCAGCCCAATTCGACTATCAACTCAAGAATGAGGCTAAGGTCATCCTCTGTCAGCCTATCTGCTTATCTCGATGGGCTGCACCTTCTCCGAGGCAGAGATGTGACTGACGATGTAATCCGACTCAATCAGTGCCTTGGTAGCAGCAGCAGCGCTGCCACCATCGCCGCCTCGGCTGACTAGTGACGGATGACTTGATTAAACCAAGTAATAATAAGCGGCCCGTCCGCAAACAGACATTAAATTAAAACGCAACATCTGCCGCGCCTTCTCCAAGTACAAATTTATCACTTTGGAACTGGGCGCCGAGTGGGCGGCTCCTTGTTGCCATCGCGCCTTGACGGCCGCTCGCAATAAAAGGAGTGCGAATTCATAAGTCTGGATAACGCGCGTCTGCCTCAACTTTCATCACGTGGCAAAGGGGCAACAAACTCGCAGCAGCAACAGCTTGCAGCGGATTGTTCGCCGAGAAACTCTCGCTGATCTTATTGAGAGCCTTGACCGACGGAGAGGAGGCAGGGCCCAGGCCCAGGCCCGGAATCAGGCCCAGGCCCAGGCCCCATGCTGCTGCCCGGATAGATTGCTGCTCTACTCATTCAGCAACTTGGGGACCACACAATCGCCCGTAGTTGATGAGACGGGGGGCGACTTTCTGGGAGGGGTACAAGGAGAAGGGCGCGAGGACGCACTTGGCGAGGAAGTGTGCGTGCGTGTGTGTGAGTGTGTGAGGGAGAGAGAGACAGATAGAACGCGAGAGAGAGCGTACTCCTTTAAAAGGTCAAGCACGCCACGTCCCGGCTTAACCTCTCGTACATGAATCTCATTTAAGGCGCCATTACATGGCTACGAGGCAAATGCTGCTAAAGGTGGGGTGCCATTGGCGCGCGCGGGTTTGGCGCGCAAACGAAGTGGCAGGCAAAGGGCGGGCCCTGCATACAAAGGTCGCACGCACACACTCACAAACACACTGTATATTGTGATTTATATACTTTAAAGGCAATGGGATAAGTTTGCCTCTCTTAACACATACCCACTGCGGGCATGCCTCATAGCAAATCCCAACATCATTGCCGAGTCCAGTCGAAAGGAAACCTGCAGCGGGTCGATGTCGACTACACAAGCAAAGCCCGTGTCGGTGTCGAACGCGTGTGCGAAAATGAGAAAGTGTCAACATGACAAATTGGTTGATTTCCATCTGGATCTGAGATTGCGGCTGTATATCAGGGCGCTGGCCCTCGGCGAAGACAGCGCCACACCGAAAAGTTGCACTTGTCGACGGGGAAGGGCGGCGAGACACGCGAATGCACTATACAGACATCCGATGCCGAGGCGCCGCGCCGTCGCGCTCGACCGGCGACTGCGATTCGAGTCCGCCGCGAAGAAGGGCGTAAGTGCACCGCGCGTTCGGTCGAGTTACCGGGTTGTGCTCACGTGACCGGAGTTAACGGTCTCTCGGTGGGGCGCGGAGGATACGGGGCTGCGTAAACGGCGTCGCCCATAAAGTATGTAGCACGTCCGCTTGTGGCGTGACACCGCGTGCTCCCCCTCCCCCTTCCAGAAGTCCCCCCTCTCTCGAGCAGCTGGCAGAGAAACGATGCCGCAACGTGCGCACAGGGTTGCGTGCCGAGGACAGAGGCCAGGGGCGAGGGAGGGGAGGGGAGACCGAGAGGGAGGAGAAAGGGTGGAGGGGCTTGAACCAACGAAATAATGTAGGAAACTATGAACTCTCGGAAAAAGTGTGACGCCGATCATGTGCTGGGAGAGTGTCGCTGGGACGTGGTCTGGTTACCGCGCCCGGATTGACCCGTCCGACTCTTTGATGCACATTTACATGCCACGCGCTTGCCGCTGCAACGCCCCCGGGCCTGCCGCGGGACGAACCGTTTGCCAATCTCGTTAACGCGGAATCACGGGGAAAAGATCACACGCTGACGTGAATGAAAGCGACAAAAACACGACAAGCATTTGCCATTGACGAGGGACATTCACATTTCAAACAAAATCATTGGCTCTTCCAAAGCTTTACAACTGCCCAAGGCCTTCCAAATAAAGTTGAATGTTGAAAGTAGTTTCAGCTCACATAAGCTTAACTAGAAAATAAGTAATTTTTTAGTTTTGGATCTCACCTTGCGTATTCTCAAAGTACTTCCCACGGTTTTTTACCGTTTTACATTATTTTTTTTGTTTGCAATTTAACTTCTGCCTCAGATAGGATTGGATCACTTCTTTCTTGAAGATTTAGAAAAGCAGCGTGTTTTCAGAGTCAGGTGACCAGCTTTGTCTGGAGGCGATGTCGTCGCGCCAGGCTTGTCCAGCCGAGAAGGGTAGGCCGCGATATATCAATATGCATGAGGCACCCTGTCCACCCGTTTCTCCCGAGACGCAGTGAGCCGCTCGGTCAGCCGCCATCGGTCGGATCTTGGCGCTCGATTCTCCAGAAACTTCTCCAGCTGTATTTCCAGCGCTGCATGCCTTCCAGTCGAGCTCCAGCGACGCTTCAGAAACGCTCCAGCACAGCTCCAGCGACGCGCGCTCCTTGGGTGGGCCGCGTACCGCCGGCCCAGGTAATATCCGGAGGGACGGCGGCCTACCTCGCTGAGGGAATTTATGGTGGCGAGGGCGGCCAGCCTCGCTCCCTCATCCAGTGGAGTGATGCACTCGCCAGCGGCTTGACCACCAGTCCGCCTGAATTTTAAAGCGGCAGTGGACGAGTACGTTCAAACGGAACGCAAACGCAAGTGGAATTGAACGGGACTTTTCGAGGAGTGTCGGCTGGGCCGGCAAGAGGCACGACACACTTAAAGCACACGGTAACGGATTATCACCGCCTTATAATACCGCGCCGCTGAGTGCTGGAGATAGCCGGCCGGCGTTATGAAAATACATGTACAGCGGGCAAGGCGGCAATTCTACCGCGCCAGCCATAAATTCGTGCGGGGTCCTTGGACCACACACTGAAAGCGAAGCTAGGCGAGGCGACCAGCTGGAGCGGCTCTGGAGAACTCGGGCGCCACCTGCAGACCTCCAGGCGGCATTGCACTTGGCAGGGGTAGTGTGGCCAAGCGGCGAATCAGAAGGTCCGCAGACGACACAGTTCCAAACCCAACTACACACTCGCAAATGACATGAAGTAAGGAATTGCCCAAAATAGACAGCGGTAGGTTTTTTTTTTAAATGTCATAACCATTCACAAATGCTTTTATTTGTGTGTAAATCTCAGTACTTTGCCCAAAATCTAAGGCACCTATGAGGGCTGGCAGTTTCTCTGTTGTTGAGTTTCAGTTGTGTGGCCTTCCACACACCCACATAACAGTATTGGAGACCTCTCCATCGGCAGCAGTTTCAGCAAACTCTGCTTGGAGTTCACTTGACTGTTTGATCACATAGCTATACGATGCTTACCCGGGAAGTGAGCTGACCATGCGTCGTTCAAAACAGGAAAATGTGTGCCATTTGACGAAAGTTCCTGACCCAGTCACACCTAACCTCACTTTGTCGCCCGTTTTGGGGGCTGTGCGCACACTGTACGGGCGTCCTCGCGCCCACCTGACCCTCGTTACTGCCGCGACCGATGGCGTTCATTTCGTATTCATAAACTGCGCGCAAACGGCGGGCCGCCACTAAAACTCTCCACTTGCGCGGAATCACGACCATAAACACGCTCAGCCACTACAGCGGCCTTGCTGGTCCCCGCCCGCTGGTCCTGCGGTGCCCTAGGGAAGGACCAGAACGGCCCTTGCGGTCACACCTTCTCCAATCTAAACGTTTAGATCCAGCTAGTGTGAAAAGTTGTACTGAAATGCCCCTGTTCCTAAAACAAAAACACCAAATTTGGAGGTTGAAGATTTCAACTTGTGGCACACCTTGTGAACCGTGCTTGCTGATCTGCATTTAATCACGACGTTTGAGCGGCGCCTTTTAATACTCGCTTCGTGGTGCGAGCAGTTTGAAAGTTGGGTGGCGAGGGTAGCGCCCTTCTAATACCCACAATGAAAGCACCGCACGCTCTGAAGAGAGCACCCGCTCCACAACAAATCATCCTATCCACACTCTCCATGCAGACAATGCGGATGCCACAGCACCTTAGGCATGAAAAAATTGGCGAGAAATAAAAAACAATTTTTTGAGGCCACGTCCACACGCAATACTTTTGCAGACTTCCCGGCCGCCTTTCGCAGGGGTGCATGACTTAGGGCGGGGCGCGCTGAGGCAGGTATCACGAGGCGGGCCGTAAAGATGCGTAGTACGGTGATCGGTATAAAGAGCGCGAAGGCCCGCCGACGACGTAGACGTAACCCTCGCGCCACTCCGGCACAACGAGATGATCCGACTTTACGAAGGACGGCACGATATTATTATTCCAACTACCTCAAGAAGAAGAAGAAGAAGAAGAAGAAGAAGAAGAAGAAGAAGAAAACGACAAACCCCAATTCAGCACTCATCGCCTGCCAAAAATTACTGCTGAAAGGGATGAAGGCGGGAAATTTTCCGCTTTCATTACGTTTTGTCGACTTGCGTGTCTGCCTCGGCTTAAACGCAGCCGCCATATCCATGCTACTGCTGCTGCTGTGTCTATGTGTCTCCATCAAGCCCCCTTAACGACCGTGACACAGCTTGTCAGCCGTGATGGCGCGGTGCGGGGCGGGGCGTGCGCGCCAGACTGGAATCTGCGTAATGCACGTCGCCGAATAACCGAGATGCACAGCGAGGCTGTAATTGAGTCGTACCTTTAATTGGGCCTTAGTTAATTAAGGTGACACGTACAGTCGATGCGCTAATGCCGCCGGCGATGTTTGCCGCCACATCCCGCGCCGCCCACCCCGCCACGCCACCATAACGCGCGCACAGCAGCAGCGCCCCCTCATTTTAAGGGGACTGTGTTTCATTATCGCCGTGTGATACGAAGGCGGGGCGAGCTCCAGAACAAAGGAAATCCGAGGGAATAAGCAAGGCTGGAATTATCCTGTTATTTGTACACAGAAAATAATTGTTGCTGGCGAACGCACGGATGTTTCGGTGGAGACCCTTAGACTGGGGTCTATTTTTGGGGTCCTGTGATCCGTCGTCGTGGTTTGATGCGCCCCCTTCGATGCCCACGAAGGGAGAGTTTGCCCTCGGCGACGACAGTTTCGGGTCCTGTCCAGCGACCGTCTCGAAGTTCCGTTCCACAGGATCAACTTGTTTCCAAGCCCGGTGTGCCCTTAACAAAATTATCCGTTCTCAGGGAGATATTTCTTAACGAGGAAAACACGTTGCTTTTGTTTTCCGCTTTCATTTTGGTTTCTGGCGCAAAAAATGAAAACCAAGCTGCGGCGTGATGACGTAACAAGTGAGTACGCGAGAGAGATAGACCGTGATCCCTCAGCGCGCTTGCTTTGCAGGTCAAAATCATGAAAGAGAACAGAGAGAGAGAGAGTGTGAGTGAGAGAGAGAGAGAGGCTCCCTGCAGACGTCCCAAGAACCGTCTCCGAGTGAAAAGCGGGTGAGGAGTGACTAAAGACTTGGTGGTCCAGACCAGTCAGCCGGGCCGCCTCCAAGTTTGCGGCCTGTCGCCCCTATTATATTTTTCCACGTGCCTGGCGGCGAAGCCTGCCGGCTGTCGAGCCTTCTTTCAAGGGTCGTCAAACGTGGCTCTGTCTCTCTCACGCTCATGGGGTGACCCGTGGGAGAGCGAGAGAGACAGAGCGCCGCGAGAAGACGGAGAGCGAAAACCAGCCCGCGCTGGTTGTCGGCCGCCTTTTGATTCCATGCCGCCCCTTCCCGTTTTTCAGGCCGCAGCCGAACTGCGTTTTAGCCGCGCTGCGCTGCCCGTGCGATGCCCCGCGTTTTCCGGGTTAATGAGAGAATGAGCAGAAAAGCAGGCTTTAGGACTCTAGCTGCTGGCTGGGCTGGTCCCCGAGGATGCCCAACAACCCCCTTTCCCGTGCCCCTCGCCATCCCCCTTCCTTGGTACTCTCGGTGGATGGGGTGGTGACCCCTGCCAGCCCCATTCCACCGTCGTGCCCCGTCGACACGCAAAAGAGCAACGCACCAAAAAATTTAAATGTCGACGTCACATGTCAAGTCACACGTACTTTCCTATCATTAAATCTAAACGTCATCGGTAGCAATTCAACCGTGATGGCAGCGGATTCAGGCAATGCACCACAAATTATTTCATCGCAGGGAACATTTTAACTCTTAGAAGAAGGACGGAAATGAATTGCTCGGAAAGAGAGTCTTTTTTCTATTCGGTCTTCCATTTAAATACAGGCGGAAAACGACTCGGCCGTTTATTGCGGCGTTTCTCACAGAAACTTGAGATTAAGAAAAAGGGGACGCGGTGGTGGAGCGGAGGGAAGATTCCTATCCTGTTAAGACCGAAGTCAATCTTTTGGCACCATTTTTATTTTTCAAACGGCAGCCTCCTTGAAATACCGTCGCCATGGCTCGGATCCCACTGCGAGATATAGCTTCAATTAACGACGGACGTAATTTTTTCCGTTTTCCCCCTTCACCCCAACCCTTCCCCCTCGTTTTTGGAAGGAGGAGGCAACCAATAACCTTGGCATTCTTTCCAATAACAATCGAGAAAGCCGCCATAATGGGTGGCCTTAATTTGGGGCTGTGGAGTGCAGCAGTGGGGAGGTCGCGCCTTCATCAAGCGCAGAGAGAGAGAGAGAGAGAGAGAGAGAGAGAGAGGAGAGAGAGAGAGGGAAGGGGGAAAGGGAGAGAGAGGGGAAGACTCGCTAATTCGTCGGTGTGTAACGAACCTGACAAAACTCAAATTCTAACGAATATGGCATCACACCCGTTGAATAACATTGCAGACTGGTAACATTAAAACAGGGGAGCACGGGCCCAGCACGGCCCGCCCGATCCACGCACGCACCGCCCGACCCGAACCCAGCTCCTATTGACAGTCGAAGCACCGCCTCGGTGGCGCATCTCAGTGGCCGGGCGAGCGGAGTTACCCGCTTTCGGTTGGCGCGCGGCTCCACGCAGCCGCCGCCGCCACCGTGCCCTGTTTTCAAAGTTTGCACAAGGCGGTGTTCGCGGATGGCGGCACGGCGCGGCACGGCGCGGCAACGCAAGCCAGCCAACCCAGCAGACTGATTCCGAGAGTCGTTCTCGTCGCTCTGTCTCTGTCGCACTCACGGCGCGTTCCGGGTAGGTGCGAGAGAGACAGATAGCGCCGGCCCTGCCGTGGCGCGGTGTCCCTGGCACGAGCCTGGGGTTGCGCGGGCCCCACTTCGTGAGTCATTGTCAGGTTGGCAATAATATTGTTCGGTTTGGCAGCGTAGTGCCGAACTGGGTGCCGTGCCGAGCCGCGCCCCGCCTGGTAGCGAGCGCCTGTGCGTCCGTTCGTTACCACCATTCAAGGCAGCAGACTGATTCCGAGAGTTCATTTCGTCGCTTTGTCTCGCACTCGCGTGTGCCCCCTGTAGGTGCGAGAGGGACAGAGCGGCGACAACGACTCTCGGAATCAGTCTGCTGGGCCGCGCCGCCGCGCTGATCAGGTATTTATAGACTGGCCAGCTGCCAGCCTGCACCGAGATTAGCCGGAGCGATTAAGTTTGCGTCAAAATGGAGGCCCCGCCCGAAGCGCGACCAGAGTGCGAAGTCAGGGTGCGGCAGAGCGGGCTTCGGGGAACTGTGAGTCGTTTGTAAGGACTCCTTCTTAGAACATGTAATGCGGTTGGTTAACCCTTGTTTTCGGTAGTCATACCGAGTAGTGGCACCTGGCGCAACCGCTGCTTACGTAAGTTGAAGACAGGGCTCTTGAGCGGGGTAAACAAAATCACAGGAACTTTGGCAAGAAATTAAATTTCAACCTGGGCGACTGGCAACGTGGCACTGATCGGAGATCACAAATCATGAACTGATTTATCATGCGCGAAAACAGGAGAGAAAGGAGAACGAAGGGGTGGTTTTGTCAACCCAAATTTTACAGTGCATCCGCTTTCTTTATTTTTTTTACTAAATATAAGATCTCGGCGGGACCCGCCGCTAAACTGACCGCGGACGACAAAGTTTGAGTGTAAAGTTTTCACGCCACGAAGAGTGAGAAAATAAGAAGTTGATGGACACCCAGCCGGAAAGCAGAGCTGAAGAGCGAACAAAGTAGGGGAAAGCATCGAAAGTTTTTTTTGTTTAATCTTTCATGTTTGCTACCTGTTCTGGTTCTCTGGCTTTTAAAAAAATGTGTTGTTTGAGGGAAACCTTTTTTTGGTCCCTTTTTCAAATCGTGTCCCAGTGAGGTAGAAAAGGCTGCCTGCGACAGCGCCGCTCCCTCCCGGTGGCGAACGCGGGCGGCAGTCCAACCCAAGCAGGCAGCCCGGCGGTCGGGGCCGGTCGGGGCCGGTCGGGGCCGGTCGGAGCGCGTCCCATTAAATTCGCTTGTTTCCACATCCACGTGACATCGCTTCCAATCAGAGGCAACTCAGCGGCTCCCCGTAGTACGCCGTAGCAGCACTCGGCCAACTTTTAAGTTCGGTGGGAGGGGTGCCGGGTGGCGAGGTGGAACGGAGCAAGGTCAGTGGGGAAAGAGGGCGTCGTCGGCTTTAGCGTTACAAGGGGTGGGGGAGGGAATGAGGATCACGGGGAGGCGCAATTGGCAGCGACAATCTCACGGTTTGGCGGCCAGTCTCTCTGTCTCTCTCGCACTCCAGGAGCGTCCAGTGAGGGTGCAAGAGAGACGGAGCGACGGAAACTCTCGGAATCGGCCTGCAGATAAGCGCCGCACGGCTGGGCGTGCTGTACACAAATTTCCTTATCTGCGCGTCCCTTCGCCACTTTCGTGTCCTTTCCGCCCTGGGTTTCAATGCGCAGCCTCCAAAGGGGTTCAATTTTTTTTGTGTGAGTGGAGGAGGGGGGACTTTTGTAGATTCGGGCTCTTTAAATCTCGCACACTATTTCCGGTCAAATTGTATGTTATTGCTGACTATTTTGAGGACACGTAAACTTGGACAGATGGTTTTCTGGAACTTCCTGGAACTTGGAGCCATTTCCCTCCAGCCCAGCCGCTGTCCGATCGGCCTGGCATACCTGACAAACCCGACATGTGCGATCCGCCCACCCCTTCACCTTGTGTATGAATTCCGTGTCGTCGGTCCCTTGCCCGGGTTTGGCGCGGTCGCTGGCCTTGGCCACCGGAGGGCCCCGTCGTCCGGAGAGAATACCTCCGGGTCCGCATTCCACTACCTTCCGTCCTGCAGCGAAACACAGCCCAGCAATCGGAGGGCCATCCGCCCACACTGTTCGACGCGCCAGCGCACCGACTTGGCGTTCACTTTCAAGCTTCAGCCGTTTCACTGAAATTTAGAATTTAACTTTTTCTTTCATTAAGAGTGCGGACTCTACGTAAAAGATGATGCCTTCAAACTTCATTAAGTCCTCAAAATTTTTTTTGAATAATTTTAATTTATGCATTTTGGCCTTATGAAACGTTTTACTGGGTGTTTCGATTCACTTCACATGCCAACGGTCTGATTTCCTGTTGGGTTATTGACGGATTGCTCTCAATAGGAATGCCATTGGTTCAGCTCACAACGAAAAATGTCAAAAGTAAATAAATCGTCGGTGCGCTTTCACCGTCAATAGTCTTTTTTTTTCGCTTTAGTCTGTTTGGTTGCTGGTCCGGTCCACTCGTCGATGTGGCTGCCGAGGACACCCTCCACCGCCGTGTCCTGCGGCCCCGCGGCCCCGCGGGGGGTCGGCAGCGCGGCCGGCATGCTGCGGCGGCGTTCCCCAACCGCGGCCCCCCGCGGGGCACACTGGCCATGGCGCGGCGGCGCAAATTTAAGCGGGGTGGTTCGGATTCCCGACAGTTTTAGGGCGGGCGTCGACGTCGGTGCTAACACTGTTTCCATCCGTCGTGTTTATGAATTAAATTCCAGGGAGGGACGGCGTGAGCGTTCATCGGAGTTGTGGGCGATTGAATAGTTGGATACTGTCTTTATTTAAGAGAAAATGAAACTGAGGATTGGACTTTCTCGACGTAAAATGGAGGCTGGCGGCAAAGGCGGCTGCCCTGGTGGTGCGGCCCCTTACAACAAGTCCCCCCGCTCCGTGGAGGGTCCTCAGGTAAATGAAGTGGCTCCCGGCCGGCTTAGCTGCCTTTCAGATCGCCGGCCTCGGCGCGCTCGGCCCCACCTGTTCACCGCCCCACTCCAATCGGTGAGGCCGAGGCCGTGGCGGTCCGTCCGAGGCCTGCGGGGCCTCCGCCTCACCCTGCCTCCCGTTATCGGATCTCGGATCCCCGCCGGCTCATTGCAAGTCCGAGTAGGGAGAGCTGCACCGAGTCCTCGCGCGGACCAGCGGCGCGGCCCCACACGGACCGCCCCAGCCCACCCCCACTGGCCCGGCGTACTTATTAAAAACCGGGGGGTCCCCTCCCTTCACCACAACCACCATATCTGCTCAAAAGTAATGAGAATTCCGGCCCACCGCATCCCTTTTGTTCGAGCCGGGACCGAATTTGCAAGGCGCCCGAAACCAATCATCGCCTGGAGAAGACATTGTGTTGGGGGCCGCAGGTAGACGATGTTCCATTGACCAACACCGGTCTTGTTTTCTGCGAGTTAATTTTTAAATTTCAATTGGAATGGTCTTGGAAAATGGAACACGGCCACGGGCTACCGAGGAAAAATCTCCAGTCGTTTCAATTAAGCTTCGCCATAACATAAACAGTAGCCAGTTTCTTTTAAAACTATTTAATCAAACCACCTTGACCAAAGAAACGATCAAACGCCACGTCGACAGGACTCAACATTTTTCTGGTTGCGGACGGAGCGTTCTGTGCCCGGCTTGTCCACGTTGTCTTCGTCGCTTCATTATTTATACAGCGACTCTCAACATCCGTCTGCCGTCGGAGGAGGAGCATCCCTCGCGAACTCGTCTTTCCGGCCTTCTCGGATCCGGGCCGCGCGCCTCCGGCAGAGACACGCGGACTCCCGGACGGCGACGCACGGACCGAATGGCGACAGCAGGGCCGTGACGGGGCGGGGCGGGGCGGGGCTGAGTGGGGCGTGGGAGCGGTGACAGCGTGTCGGGGCGTTTGATTGGAATGCGCAATGCGGCGTCAACACGGACCAAACCCTCCTCAAACCACACAGACGACCCTTTAAAGCGTGCTGGTTTCTTTTCCGCTTACCACCACGGCTAATTTCCACCACTGCAAAAACATTTTTGAACCCTTTGGCAATTATTGTTAACAAAAGACGCTGTGGACGGAATCGTTTCACTTTTACTCAATCAGATCGAAGGCAGTTGAAAAGGGCCCTTCCTATGCGCGAAAGAGGATTATTTTTCCGTACAACTCTTTAAAAAATTTCCACCACAGAAAGACGAAGATCCTTGCCGTCGGTATGTAGAACAGTTTTGACAACAGTCTTCCCCGCAGCGCGCGCAGGACGTAGGTCCAGAGCAGGAAATTAACCTTTACGCCACGCCGCGAGCAGTGCTCGCAGTTGGCGGTGCAAACGGCCAAAACTTCTTTTCGCAATGTTTCTCCGGCGTAATCAGCACGGCGTGTTTTTGGCCTTCGGGGCCGGCAGGCAATCTCAGCGCACCGCCGGGCCGTGAGTTAGCGTTAGCATGCACGCATAAAGCACAATCGCACGGCGACACCGGGACGCCCGGCCGAACCTGAGCCAAACTTGGCAGTGTATCGTATGCCTGCCTGCCTAGGACCGCCCGGGCCCCGCCTTGGCTGCCTTGCCTGCCTTGGCACGGAACGCTGCACTTTGGCCGCCTGGGTCGGACTCCGGGGTCGAGGCAGTGGTGGTGGGGCCGTAGCGGCCGTAGGCATGGTGGGGCGTGGCGTGCGCGCCCTCACACACACACACACACACACGTCTCCTTCTAGCCCTGCACGCTCCGGCGGACACGTAGACCTGCGCGCCGTCCCCAGGCAACGTCCTCTTCCTCTCGTCGCCCCCCCCCCCCCCCACCACCACCACGCGGAAGACGCCGCCACCACGATGACGATCTCGATGACGACGCTGATGAAGGCGGTGGCGACGGCAATGGTGATGACGACGACGCGCAAAGATTCATTTTCTTCCTGCTTATTATTCCAGCGGTCCGTAACGTTGTAAGCCGGTCGGTGGCGACAACTCCAGCGGCATTAATTCAGGGCCGGCAGCAGTGCCAGAGAGAGAGAGAGAGAGAGAGAGAGAGAGAGAGAGAGAGAGAGAGAGAGAGAGAGAGAGACACGCAGACAGCAAAAAAGGCCCAGCTAGCGCCTGGGAGGTAGGCAAAGTATGTCACGAGTGCGGAGCGGGCTGGCCTACCCCGACTTTCACAGGGGCTCGGCCGTAGCGCCTGGCAAGCAGGCAAAGTATGTCACCAGTGCGGTGCGGGCTGGCCTAGCCGCGCCACGGCAGGCGTTATTGGGAAGCAAAAGAAAAGGGGGCCCAGCTATCGAAGACAAGGTTGGAGAAGTAGAGAGAGATATTGGGGGTGAGGGCACAGGTGTCGGGGCGGGGCAGAGAGAGAACACCTTGCCCCGCTCCGCCCGCCTCCTAGAAGTCTGCCGGGAGGACGGCCTTGCCAACGCAGCTCCGCGCCGCGCGCTGTCATGCACAGAGTATACTGTCTTCTCTCGAGCCTTTCTCTTTCTCGGGGAATCTCAAGTAGCGTCTCGGCTCGAAGCGAGTTTGAACGGAGACGGCGGCCTGGCTCACGCGCCTTCGCCTGCACTCCCGGCTCTTTCTCCACGGTAATGTCGTCAACGTTTTTAGCCAGTGGCGTGGAATTCCCCCGGACGGCGTGGCGGTCGGTGGGTGTGGAAACCAAAGCCAGCCCAACCTAAACACACGCGGCGTGGTTCTCAGGCCGGCGATGCAGTTCCTGGCCGAGGTGACGGCCTTCGGTGGTCGGGGTGCGGCCGGATGGGGCGTGGTGGGGCGTGGTGGGGCGTGGTGGGGCGGGTGGGGCTAAGGCGCCACGCCCCGCCACGCCCGGTGGCCCGGTGGGGGAAAGGGTGGCCCACACAACAACAAATTGGAGGGCCAACTCCTCCTGTAGTCCCATCCTAAGTTTGTGGGTCCTCGGTCCGGGCAGGGCCAGCGGGGCCAGCAGGGCCAGCGGGGCCAGCGGGGCAGGGGGTATAAGACGGCCTCCCGCGGTGCCGGGCCGCGGTCCCACGCCCGCCTGGGCCATGCACGGCAGTCAACACAGCATAGCGAAACAAATAAAAGACAAATGAAGTGAGTGAAGGCGGAGTGCGACAGCGGGAGTGGCGGGGCGCGAGGAGGGTGACGACGCGGGGCAAAAGGCGAGGGCGGCCATGAATTAGAAAGCACCCCGGTCAGGGTGTGGGCGGCCTGGGTGGCCCGGCGGGGCGGGCGGGGCGGAGTGCCCGCGGACACCTGCCACCAGAGCCCCTTCCTGCCCCGCCCCCTTCCCCCACCCCTTCCTCGGTCCGCCTCGAGCGAGGTCCCAGCGGGTCTCACGCAGACCCCGCAGCCCTTCAAGGCGCCTCATGGCGCATCAACGGCTCCAGAAACACTTTGGCCACCCCGGCGCCGCGCCACGCCGCACGGTGGGCCAGAGGACCGGCGCCGGCGACCAAAATCTAGAAGCGTTTTGAGCTCCAGAGTCGCTTGGTAAAACTCGAAGCAAGCGTGTGACCCCACCAATGGATTCCTCGTTTGCAGAGCAATCCATTGGTGGGGTCCCACGTTAGGATGGAGCCCCATTTAGCGACTCTGGAGCTCAAAACGCGTCCGGGATTCAGACCGCGCTCCACCGGTCTTCTGACCCACTGTGCGCCGCGCCACGCCTGTAAGCACTGAACCAGCATGCGGGGCGCGCCCTCGGCCCGCCAGGCTAGCCGCGCTGCATTGCGATCGACCAGAAGGAATTTGCCCCACTTTATTTTTCCGCTTGGCCATGAATGGCGTCAAGTCAGTACAATGCAGACCCAACACAATGTCCGAAAATAAAAGCAGGGAATTTGAGGGCACGGCTGCATACTGCGGAAACAAGGTAGGAAAAACACGAACGAAGCACGTCCGGGAAAACGACCGACTATGCTTGTTTTGTTCCAGGCTCATGCCCATTCGGTAAGGAGTACGGAATGTTCCTGGTCAGTCATTCCCGGACCCGCGTTACTTACATGTCCTTTCGTTCGCTTGGGGGACCATGTACAAAGCACAAAGTCTTGTCTAAAATTAGGGAAATAACTAAGAATTGTCCCCTTGTTCCGTTCCTCCCGGCAGTGTCTTACGGAAGCGACATCGCCGCGCTGCAGCGGCGCGTCACTGCGCTGTTGCCCACAATGAAGAACCAGCACAGATCTGCTCCGCAACCGAGTCCTGTCTCCGCGCCGGAAGAGAGACTTTTCTTTTCACTATTTCGTCCTCCTTTTTTTTCCAACTTGCCAGGCAGCTCTCCAGTGGACCGGAGCGTCTTTGATGTCACCAGCCGCGACAGGCGGGGCAGCAGCCATGGCAGGCGCGGACTCTTGGCCGGATGCCCGGGGCTCATAAATGAGGGAGAAGCGACAGAAAGGTGTATCAGACGGGGCGGGGAGGCAGAGCCTTGCCGTTGCCGTGGCTCTCAAACTGCAGGTGAGGAGAAGATACAAATAAACAATTATTTCGCGGAACTTGTGGCTTTTCCTCTTGTGCTTCTCGGAAGGTGTGGCAGTGGCTACGGGATGACTTCCTGCGCAGTGGGCCAGAAGACCGGTGGAGGCGGCCAGGACTCTACACGCGTTTTTAGCTGCAGAGTCCCTAACCAGGACTTGAACTAATTGTGTGGCCAACAATGTATTCCTCGTTCGGAGAGCAATCCATTGGTGGGTCACATGTTCGGTTCAAGTGCCATTTAGTGACTCTGGAGCTGTAAACCCGACCTGATTTTTCACCATTTCCACCGATCTTCTGGCCTACTGTGTGCGAGTGGGGATCTGTTCAAAATGCTAATATCTTCATCTGTTTTCTTTTTGCCATACAGGCCTTTACCATGCTACACAATGTGCTGTACCTACTAGCTGACCTTTAGCACGGCCTCGGCCACGGCCCGGGCAATTCTATTCCAGTGGAGGCCCCGCCCGCGGCCGAGGCAGGCCCAGGCCGGCAGGCCGGGACGACGAGGCTCAAAAATGAGAAACTTAGCTCGTTCCCAGGGCAACACCGCGAAGAGCACCCGCTCGCGCAGATGAGGTGGCGAGGACCGGTCTCGTGAGACGAGGTGGCCGCCTGGCCCTGGGCCCCGTGGCCCCTTGGAACAGGCGCCGTATTATGTTTCACTTAATATCGGGCTTCTTTGGACCGGGCGCTGAGGGAGCGGCGGCGGGGTCAGGCGGGCAGGGATGCACAGTGGGCCAGAAGACCGGTGGAGGCCGAAAAAACTCCAGACGCGTTTTGAGCTCCAGAGTCGCTGAACGGGACTCGAACCGAGCGTGTGACCCCGCCTCTTGTCAAGAGCCCCTTGTCGGGTGGGAGCCCCACCGTGGGATCCACTCAGCAGGCGAAGAGGAAATAGCAACGCCAGCTAGAGCGATGCTGCTCCATAGAAGTGCCCTTTTGGCCAGTCATGGTAACGCGGCTATACACAGTGGGCCAGAAGACCGGTGGAGGCGGCCGAAATTCTAGGCGCGTTTTAAGCTCCAAAGTAGCTAAACGAGACTCGAACTGAACGTGTGACCCCACCAATGGATTCCTCGTTCGAAGAGCAATCCATTGGTGGGATCACACGTCCGGTTCGAGTCACATTTAGCAACTCTGGAGCTCAAAACTCCTCTGGGTTTTTGGTCGCCTCCACCGGTCTTCTGGCCCACTGTGCACCTGTTCGGTAGCGCGTTTCGCTTCGTAGTTCCCCAAAAGTAGGTCAAGGCGAACAAAACGATAATCAAGGTAAGGTTCACTTTCTTCAGAGTAGGAGTGCGCGCAAAAATTAAAACTGCTTCCTGTCCGAAGTGGGTGCTTGTCAGCGAACACCCAAAGCAATCGAGTTGTTGGGAAAGAGGAGAAACATGGAGGAGAAAATGAGGGAGTCTGCGGCTTGCCCTTTTTTCCCGTTTGTTGGCGATCCAGCTCGCCATCCCCTTCCAGTTCCTTCCAGCCGCTTCCAGCCAGCGTCCCAGACGGGGTGCGATCGGAGAGGCCGAGGCTCGCCCAGGCCCTCCCAGGCCCCACAAAAGGGGACTGAGCGGCATCAGATGCCTTTGATGAATAACCATAACCATTTTGTTGGCATTTGTCGCTGTCTGTCAGCACAAAAGGCGCCGCCTGCGGGGCCTGCAGACTCGACCCCCGCAGGCCCGCCCCTCCCCTTTCCCATTCGTATCACCGCGTCAGGGCTAACGCGACGGACGGAAGCAAAAGTCGGTTTCTATGCCACGCCGGTCGGGCGGAGCGCGAGAAATGGTCGGAATATAAATAAACTCGGTGTTGCCGTAACGTTTTCCTCGCCCCCGTCGCATTTTCGCTTTTTTGGCCCTTTGATGTTTGGTCGTCCGTGGGCCCTGTGCACCCGGTGCCGCACAGTGGGCCAGAAGACCGGTGGAGGCGGTCCAATTCCTGGACGCGTTTTGAGCTCTAGAGTCGCTAAATACGACTCAAACCGAACGCGTGACCCCATCAATGGATTGCTCTCCAAATGAGGAATCCATTGGTGGGATCACACGCACAGTTTGACTCCCATCCAGCGACTCTGGAGCTCAAAACGCGTCTAGAGTTCTGGCCACCTGCACCGGTCTTCCAGCCCACTCTGCGCCAGCAGGGGTGTGGTGTCGGTGTCGACACCCTATACGCCTAGCAGTGGCGGCGCGCTGACAGGGCGGATTACTAAGGAGGTCGTCCTTTGATGTTGACCAGCCACACAACCAGCCGGACTTCCAGGGAGTACCTCAAACGAGCCCCGGCCAAAAACGCCTGTCAGCTTGGACCCGTCGTCAAACCTCACAGACCACATCAGGCCTTTCAAAGAGACTTGTGCATGTTTTTGAGGTATTTTCACCGGAACAGCTGACAAAGAGACGACTTGAAACTTGCAAAGCCATAGTTCGCACTCCGAGGTCCATTGTGGGATCCACGGAACCCCACAATCATACCATCAACGCGGCGAAACACACACGGTAGGCATATGTCCGCCCTAAACTCGGCGGCAACGGGTTCCAAACTCGGTCCCGCCGGCCTCATCGGACAGGGGGGAAAGGAGAGAGAGAGAGGGGGGGGGGGGGGAGAGCACGCCGAAAGGAGCGCCTGTCTCCACGGTACACTCCCTATCCGGGCCGCAATCGTGAGTGCTATCACTGTTTAGGGCACATCTATGACCACACATACACACACACAACTCCATCAACACACTCACAGACACACACACAACAACAGTCACTCACACCAACGCGCGCGCACACATGCACACCTACACACACACACACACACACACACACGGCGAAGCGGTCGTTCGGGGCCGGTTCTTCCGCCCGGCCATCAGCGTGCCCGTCGTTCCCTCTACCCGCCTTAATAAGAACAGCGCGCGGCGGTGGCGGGGCGGCTTGCGGTCTGGCCGAGCTGGCAGCCAAGGCTTGCCCCGCCCGGCCCGCCCGGCCCGCCTGGCCCTGGCGGGTTGCAGCGGGGATTAGCGCCTTGGCCTTGGGTCAAGGCCGACGCCGTGTCCGGTTTCCAAGAAAACCACTTTTGTGCAACTTCCCTCTTCAGCCGCCAGGGCGCGCCACGACGGGCATATCGCGATACGGGCGAGGCTGAGAAACGGCGCCCGCACCCTGATGAAGCGAAAATTTACAAAACTGCAAAAAAACAACAACAAAGTAGACTTTAGTGGAGCCGAGGGTAACGCTGCTTTAACAATTCGCAGGTTTCAATCCCGACCGTTCGGTATGAGGCCACCCTGAGGGAAAACAAAAAGCAGCACCGCCGTGGCCAACAACAACAACAGAACCGCAAACAACAAACACACTCCGCGTCGCGAATTCCGCCTCACTGCCCCTTTGGCCCCGAATTAACTTCGCTGATGAAACTCGGTCTGCATTCTGGCAGTCTGGCATTCTGCAGCCCTCATCAAGCAGGCTTCGACGCCCCCCCCCCCTCGCCGACAAAAAGACCGACCCCCAACTTGGCCCGTGTAGTGCTGCGAGGCGATGGCTGATTCAGATAGTTTATTGCAGGTTAGGCAGTTCTTGAACTGGCCCGCTTGCAAGGGCGGGGGGTGGGGGGCATGAATTATGGGCCGAGGTGTCCGTCCGGCAGCAGTTGTTGCAGAAAGTGGGAATGGAGATCTCGACCAGACAGGCTGTCGCGGGGGCGGGAAAAAAAGCGCGCCAAACGGCGGCGACCTCGACGGCAGCTCTCGGCACTAAAATAAAAATAAAAAAGGGAAATCGATTCAAATTTTATGTATTTTCTCAGTCAGATTATTTTCTTGACCGATAAAGTACATCATGAGACACAAAAAAAAATCTAGTTTATTTGACTTTTTGAAAAGTAGAGTACATATTACTTATTTATTTTGTTTTTGTGTTGTTGTTTTTATTTTCTGCACCAATGATCACGCCCAAACAACAACAATAAACAACAAAGGCGGTGTCTCCTTCATAACGGTGCATCATCGCGCCTCTTTATCCGCAAATCCCGCCCGGCGTGGTGTGGCGTGTGGGCGGCGTCCCGGCCTCGCCCCCTACGGCCTATATTGTAGCCCAGACAATTGTTATCGTTGCGGGGGCCTCAACCGCGTCCAACCCGCCTGAATTCAGTTAGGCTCTAAAATGTTATTTACGCGCCAGCCCGACCAAAGAGGCAAGGCTGGGGCCCGACCGCCGGCCCCGGCAATTTCCACGGCCAGGAGGCCTCTTAGTGCTGTCCACATGCCTCACCGTGGGCGAGCCTAGCCACCCTCACCGGTGCGCGCTAGCGTTGCCACATGAGCGGGCCAAATTTCCCCAGCCAGGGGCATCCTAGCAGCATCCACATGCCTCACAGTGCCGCAGGAGCCGACCTTAACTACTCCCAGGCACCACTGTCGAATGGTTTTGGCAGTTTTGTAAGTCCTAGTCAACTTCTCGACAAAAAAAGCAAAAAAAAAAAAAACAGATAATGCATGCTTGGTTTGGCTACCACGCGGCAGCCAACACTGCTTACAGTGCCGTGGCCGGGCGCGACTCAACTCGCCGGGTTGGCCCGCCGGCAGTTGCTGCATCGCGATCGTCAACTCAATTAGGTAACGAAATTAAACACAATTGAACAGCGAGTAGAGTCCGTGTTTCTCTTGGGAACTGGAATGCGCACATCACGCGGCGACGGGATGTGTGTAAGTACCCTTTAGTTAGTGACTATATTCTCTCCCCCTCCCCTACCCACTCTGTGTGGGCTTTCCGGGTTGTTGACAAACGCTAAAATCCCAGGAGTGGAGTGAGTAAGTACACCCTCTTTTCAACACGATTACGCCCGCTTTCACACACAAACACACAAACAAGCGCACGCACGCACACACTCACACAGTGACATTTCACCGGCCATTAACCACCGGGGCGGCGCGTGGTTCTTTAAAAACGCCAGCCAAAGTGACTCTATTCAAGCGGTCTGCCAATAGCGACGCGGCTCGATTATGTTCACAATCATCGTCATCCTGCAAATGACATCCGACGCACCCCGCACAGTGGTCTGTATGTATGTGTGCGTGCCACAAATTAATTAAAGTACGTGTATAACGGCATTCGTTTACAGTCACACCATATCCGCACCGAATACCGCGTTAGCAAACACGCACGCATAAAAACACGACGCGCTCTCGCAATGCGCGTCCACACACACACACACACACATCCTCGGCCGCGCATTTGCAGTGTGGGTGGCGGCCCTAAGTGACAAAACGCGGAGCACTGTGAAATTAATCGCTGTGCACCGAGTCGCCTCCACTGCAGTGCCCGGTGGCGCGAAAAAGGAAGAGCAGCGGAGTTGCGGGCGAAGTCCAAAAAATGTGAGGGGGTAATGAAGGGCTGCGTTGAGGGAAGGCATGTGTGTGTGGGTGGGTGGGGAGGGGAGGGGGGAGACGAAGTGCAATGAAAGAAAAAAATGGATGGAAGTAAAGGAAACAAGCGAAACTGGAGCTCAAATCACGGGGCGCGTGAGGGAAGGGAGAGGAAGAAGAAGAAGAGGGGGAAGAGGGTGCAATAAATAACAACCGGCAATGAGGCCAAATGATAATGTAACGAGATAAATTCGTTCCTCGCTAAGCGGATTACACCCAGCGCGACCTGTGACCCGCGACTGCTGCGGCCCTCGCCCCCCGCGAACTTCGACCCCGCGAACCGCGACCTGCGGCCCCCGGGCCCCCTCGCGTGAGACACCACGGCATGTGTGTCCGCGCTGGCACCTCCCGCAGCGCCCAGTCGCACTGCGGTCCGGCGACGTGACGGAAAATTGTCTCTTTCTCCGTTTCCTCGTTTTCTTCTTTATGAGCTCTCTAGGGTTTTAAGAAGTCACACAGGCTTACTCCTGGAGCGAAACCCTCGTCGACCGTTTTTAAAACGAGGAGCAATCAAAGGTTGATTTTTTTTTCGACTGAAAAAAAAAAGGAGCAAACTGAAAACTTCATTTAAACTGAAATAATATTGCCCTTAGTTCTGCCGAGGCTCCGCGGCCTCTCCAATAAGCCAGGACGGCGTCGGCGGCGCGCATTGGCGCGAACACAGAGCACTCCGTGGAGGCCTCCATCATCGGCTGCGCGGATGCCTTACAGTAGTTCGAGCGCCGCGTTTTCCATCTTGCATTTGCAGGTCTGGCCAAATATTGCCCCAGCGGAAGACATTTCCAGACGGGCTGCAGACGAGGACGCTGGCCAAACACGGCGTGGCGCAAACAGCATGAATCACTTCGCCGATGACGGCCTCGGCCTTGGACACAGCCTCGGACACGGCCTTGGACACGGCCTTAAACACAGCCTTGAACACTGCCTTGAGCACAGCCTTGAACACAGCCTTGAACACGGCCTTGAACACTGCCTTGGACACAGCCTTGAACACAGCCTTGGACACGGCCTTGGAAACGGAAACGGCCTTGGAAACGGAAACGGCCTTAGACACGGCCTCGGTGGAGGCGGCCGAGGCCCTGCGCGACGCGCTGGCGTTGTTTGATCACCTGCCCGCGGCTGCCCCTCGCGCTACTCGATGGCCGGCCATCCGGGCAATGGATTGCCATACCGCCGAACCACCCGGCGCGGGACGCCTCCGAACGCACCAACGCACCCCTCAGACGTCGCCCAAGGAGATCCAGAACGCAAAAAAAGCCACTCAAAGAGCGGTCGGAGATCCTGTTACAGGTTGGGGAGCCTTTTTCTCGGGGCTGCCGTTCCGACGATGGAGTGCACTCACTTCATCCAAGATGCCACCATTTTTTTTAGGTAAAGTTTCCGCGACGAAGGAATCGCTAACTCGCTGGCGAAAGGGGAGAAAAATTAACTTGTTGCGTGATTTCGACTTGATAAAATTGTTCCGGGGTCTTTCTTCTAGAAAAAATTCATGTGGAAGAAAAGGAGCGGACCTATTCACCGGCCAGAAAAGTTTGGTCACACCTCGTCCCAGTCAGCACCAGTCACTTCGATTTTCCACGCTCCCCTCTTCAACTACTCGTTGACAATGACAAAAGGACCGCAGTGTAGCGGCGCCGGCCGACTTGTCGCCATTTTTTATCCGCCCAACAAGGAGATTGTCCAACTTAGCTCCTAGGGGTCATTTTTTCTTTCTAAAAAAGAAGACCCTGTTTCTGGAAAGAAGACCCTGCTCTTTTCCTCCTCCTAAAAGAATCTAAAACTCGCATCTGTGCAACACGTCATCTGTCTCGGCCTGGCGGGGCGGGGCGGGGCGGACCCAGCGTGGACCGCGGAGGCCGGATTTGTTACAGTAACGAGCGTGGCGAATTCTCCGCTCCTCTCTCGACAAACTCATCCTCGGCCTTGTTGCTTGGCGCTCCAAGTTCCCACCGCGTGCCGCGCCGTCAGGAGGGCAGGACGCTCTGTTTACTCTTCCTTATTTTCTTACCTCGCCTCCTCATTCTCTGTTTACCAGACACTTTTCCCGCGGCCGGTGAGGCGGCTCCTCTAATGCAGAGACGATCCTGCCGAAATGGTCGCCGGGCTTTCGGAAAAAATCTCTTTTCAGTCGCCGGGGATCGGAAAATGATCGCATCAAAGTGATTAACTTAGTTACTGCGAGCCACAGGTGCGGCACAGTCGGGCCAGCCCTCTTCCACTTTTGACGTGACCACAAAATATTCACGACACGGAGCAGCAAAAGTGAACCAATAACCAATGCCCGTGGCAATCCGGATATTGCGTCCCGTTTTTTTTTTTTCGGACGACAGAAGGCTTTCTTGGTCGTTTCTTCTGCAGCCTTTGCAGTGGTGTCCTCCTTGGCCTCACCGGCCTGACTCAACTCTGGCCTGACGGGCCCTCACGGCGTGTAAAATTTCCTCGACCGTCCATAAATTTCAACAAAAAATAATCACCTTAAGCACAGAGAAACAAAAATGAAACACGTAAAACGGGTAACATGGCAACGTAGATTATCATAAGTTGCTGTATTCTTTCGCGCACCCCTTTGTGAGTTTGACGACCCCTGGTCGACCTTTCTCCCTGATGCACTTCGCACCTTGCCAATCAACCCAGCCCGCCTCCAACGAGGCCTCCAAGCAGGCCGCTCGGCAGCGCCGCACCCTTCTGCCGCTCGTCGGCCAGCCCCTTTATTTGGCATTACCGTGCAACCGTCCCGGCCGCCCCGGCCGCCCCGGGTAAACGAGAAAACTTTACTCAAATTACGTGGGGCGTTGCTTTGCGTGGCTGGCGGGGGGGGGGGGGGGGGGGGGGGCAGGCAGGGCTGGCAACCTGCAGCAGCGTGCAACCCGTTAACCTTGCCTTTTCCTCCGTTTCCCGTTCCTCCCGGTGCGTCGCCATCACGTCAAAGCCGACACAACATTCGGAGGAGCGCTCTGTCTCTCTCGCACCCGTGGGGCGGACCGCGTCGGTGCGAGAGAGACGGGGCGAGTCTGGAGAGAATGCCAGCCGCTGGAATGTCCAGCCCACAAAGCGGCAAAGCGAACGGAAAAAGGAGAGGGAAAGGCATAGTTGGACCGGCCACATAAATCAGCAGCGAAGATGAAATAATCTGATTGGTTGGAATCCGCACCGCGGCCGCGCTGCCCCGCGGCCTGCCAGCCCTGCCAGCCCCGCCAGGCCACAGTATGCCAAACACGACAAAGAAACAGTCGGGCCGAGGCCCCCGGCGTGCCCGCGGCCCAGCCTACCCGTCGCTCTGTCTCTCTCGCACCTGCACGGGATGACCCGTGAGTGCGAGAGAGACGGAGCGGCGACTCTCAGAATGAGGCTGCTGCCCACGGCACCCCCGGGGCCTCTCAATCGAGTTACTGGCTGCGCCAAATCTGACCGCCTCACGGCCGCGCGCCGGGCGGATTCCGAAGGCCGCTCTCGTCGCTCTCTCTCTCTCTCTCTCTCTCTCTCTCTCTCTCTCTCTCTCTCTCTCTCTCTCTCTCTCTCTCTCTGTCTCTCCCTCCACTGACTCAAAACAGATACAAATTTCCGTCGTTTTCAGCCAATTTTCTCTGCGGCGCGTGTCGCTAGAAACCGTGTCGAATTCTGCCAGTTGCAAGCCGCGGAAATGACCAGAGAGAGAGAGAGAGAGAGAGAGAGAGAGAGAGAGAGAGAGAGAGAGAGGGGAGAGAGAGAGGGAGAGAGAGAGCATGGATAAGAATCACCCCGTTCGCCTGCTTCCCACTCGCATTTCCAATCCCCAACCCGGATCCGGATACACTCAGCCCCACCGCCATAGCCACTAATTTCCGATGTGTGGGCGCGTGCATAATGGACTCTCTCTCTCTCTCTCTCTCTCTCTCTCTCTCTCTCTCTCTCTCTCTCTCTCTCTCTCTCTCTCTCTCTCTGTTTGTGTGTCTCTACGCCTTGTTCTGTCGAGCTCGCGACTAACGCCATCTTGAAAGCATCCCGGAGGCGCAGGAAAAGAGGGGAAGTGGAAATGAGGGGGTGGAAATGGGAAAAGGAGGGAAGTGTGGGGAGTGGGAAGTGGGGGCGGCAAACGAAGGGTTAAAAGGCTCTCGCCCGATTGCATGCCGTGATTGCCCGTTCCACGTCATTTAACCCGGGCCTCCGCATGTCTTTCATTACTTTGCTTTCAGCGCGCCCCGTGTGTTTTTCCCTGTTTTTTTTTCACTCGCAGTCTCTATGTCGTTGGCACTCTCCAACGCGCTTTCGCGTCGTACTTCCCAATTTTTTTTTTCGTTTTTTTTTTGTCGGCCCGACCGCGCCGTGTTTTACTCAATCACTGTCATTATTGTCGCTCCCACACGCGTGTCAGGCCGCCGAGCCTTCTGGCTTCGGCTCGATGTCATCACGTGATGGATTGCAAATGCCGACGGCCGACGGCAGTCGAGCGCGGTGACGCCATCGTTTTCAATCCTTTCATTGCCTCGCTTCATTACGGTCCAATCTTTTTTGTTCCTCTGCAGTTTCTTGGGAACTGTCCGGGAGGGAGAGAAGTAAAGATCCCCCATTGTTGCAGCAGCCTCCTCTCTTCCCCCACTCATTGGCTGAAACCTCGCCGCAGGGCCCTGCCCTACATCACGTGTGCGTGGCGTGTGCCTTTCAGCGGACAATGTCATCATGCACCTGATTCTCCCCCCCCTCTCTCTCTCTCTCTCTCTCTCTCTCTCTCTCTCTCTCTCTCTCTCTCTCCCCGCCTTCACGCCGAGGCAACACGTCGTCGCCGGACAAACTTTCAGCAGCAGGATATAAGAGCGCGACGGGGCGCGCCAAAAACGCGTTCGAGAAAAAAAAAGAAGAAGAAAAAGTTGGAGACGTCATCGGCGGGAAAGGCCGCCACCACCGTCGCGTCGCGAAGCCAGCAGCAGAGTCTGTCTCTCTCGCACTCGTGCGGCGTGCCGTGCGAGGGAGACAGAGCGACTGGCGTCCGGGAAGCCGATCGTCTTGTCCAGGCGCGGCGCGCCGAGCGGCAGACATCCCTCAACAAACGGCGATCGACGTCGCGGCGTTCTATATGCAAAGAGTGCCGTCAGCGACCGGCTTAAGTCAACTCGAGCCGCGCGGAGCAGCAGAGCCAGCAGCCCGGCAGACCGAGAGTCTGTCTCTCTCGCAACTACAAGGGCCGCACCGCGAGCGCGAGAGAGACAGAGCGACGGCTCTCGGAATCGGTCTGCAGCTCGGGGCACTTCGATGAAGAGCCGTCAGAGCGCGCCGCTCGGCGGCCAACTCGCGTACGGTTCGCGCCGTGTACGACGGTGTGGGTGTTTCCACCACTTTTGCCCCGGCGCGCTTTCACCGGGCGTGTGCGTGTGTGTGTGCGTGTGTGTGTGTGTGTGTGTGTGTGTGGCGTGCATGTGTGCGTGTCACTGGCGTGACAACCTGCGAAGTAGGTCAAACAAACGATAACGCACTTCAACCACAACGACTCCAAGCAGCACCCTCCCCCCTTTCGGACACACACACAGCGTGCAGGCCATACACTTACGACAGGGGCAGTCAGAGGCGACTTCCCGCCGGAGGGGCGACGACGGGCAGCTCGAGTAAATTCTAAACGAACTTAGAAAAGAAGAGGGTGTGGAGGTCGGGGACAGAGTACATCAACACCTCGTCGACCGCCGAAAGGAAAAAAAGGAAGAAAAAAAGAAACCGGAGGAGAGGGACCAAAAAAAGTGACAAAATCGAGGCGGGAGGGTCGTCTAAGTTACGGCCCACAGCACCAGCGCGAATCCCTTGCCCCGGCCGTCTCCTTGGAGGACAACAAAACACCGGCGAATACAGGAGAACGGAAAGTTTTAGCCGAAGTTAAAGGCGGGAGTGGGGGAGGGGGGGGGAGACAGGTGGAATGCGAATGAAGGTATCATCGGACCGGCCCAGACCTCGCCAGCCCCGCCAGCCCTGCCAGGCCCGGCCAAGATTGGGGGTGCTTACCTACTCTGCCGCGTTGGCAGGGCAGGGATGCATGGCGCGCCGAGCCGAGCGCACTTCCAGAGCGAGCCGAGCCGAGCCGCGCCGAGCCGAGCCGAGCCGGCGAAGCGATTCTTGATTTACGTGACTGGGCGCCCGTTTCCCGCCGTCAGCAGGTGTTTCATTTGCCTTGCCGGGGCGTCGCCGCCGAGAGGGAGGGAGAGAAAAGGGGGGGGGGGGCACACGTCGAGACGCTGCTGCTCCAGAACTTGGGGGAGGAAGGCATTGAAAGACTTGATCAAGGGCGTGCGGGGCTTGGCTTGTGGTCTCAGAGGCGGATACAGGCAACCCCGACCGCGCCGTCAGCGAATCTGGGGGAAAATTCACCACCACCTGTCGGGTGGTTGAATTAACCCTGATGGGCGCATTTTTTTTCCACCACCACACCCCACGCCTTTCTGATCCTTGGAAAGCAGATTTCATCCCTCCGTGTTCGGCGAATTTCACCTCCAAACAGTGTGCCGAGCGTTGTTTTCACACAAAACGCGATCAAAAGTGCGGCAATCCACCCGACCCCCACCTTTCGGTCAAAAATAATATTTTTAAAAATATTACAGTGCACGCGACTTGACCCGAAGGCGCGGCTCTCGGCAGGAGTGTCGGCGTCAAACCCGCCACAGGGCTGGCGGCGTGTGGCGATCGGCCTCCGAGTAGCTTTGAGGTCCGGGCGGCGGGACGGCACGCCGCAGGTGTAGTGGGGCAGGGGAGGGGGTAGAGGCGGCAGCATCGAAAGGTTGCTGGATGGATCGGCTTTGAGCGCGGTGCTGCGCGGTGCCGCGCGGGCCGCCACCCCGACCCGTCTGAAGCCGGCCGGAGTTTCCGTCCCCCTCCCACTAGTGGGGTGTCCCGTGGGGGTGCGAGAGAGACAGAGCGGCGAAAGCACCGGAGGCGGCAGGGCACTGGCCGGGCGGGCCGAACAGAGTACGACGGGCTGCTCAAAGGTCGGCCGCTGGGCTGAGTCCGAACCACGCTGTCGCTCTCTCTGTCGCACTCATGGACCGTCCCGTGGGGGTGCGAGAGAGACGGAGCACCAGGTGCGGGCCGCGGCCTTTGGGCGCTTCCATTGTAGCGACACGGCGCAGAGAGTCAAGGCACAGGAATGGCGCCACACCGCGCAGCACGGGCCAGCACACACGGCGAATTACAAACTACAATCATGCACGTCAAAGTGCCGGCCCCTGTGTGTGTGTGTATGTGTGTGTGTGAGCTCACGTCGTGTGTGTTTGTGTGCTCGTGCGTGGGCCCAGCCGGCCCGGCCTCGCCACTATGTGCGCTCACGTGTGCGTCCGAGTTTCTGCGAGCGTAACCGCGCGTACAAAAAGAGCCCGCACGCGCGCTTTGGAATTGTAAATGCAAATGAGGCGGGGCGGGGCGGGGCGTACCGCGCTGGGCCTGACGTACAACTCCCCGGAGGTGTTCGCTGCACCGAGCCAACCGAGCCTTCGACGGCGCGAGGCTGGGCGGGGCGCGGCGGCGTCCCTCTTCGCGGCCTTGGCTGAGATAAGGGTCCGCCCCGCCCCAGCCCGCCCCGACCCACCCCACCCCGCGCAGCACCGCAACACAGCACGTGTGGGGCAGGCAAGGAACCCCAGCCACAAGCAGGGTGGCACGACAAAATTTGCACTAACTGGAAAATGTCACAAGAAAAAACCTGCAGAGCTTCCTTTGCAGTGTATCACAAAATGCATAGTTTCCGAAACACACTTCCCGGCAGTGCGATGCCACGCGCTTCTGCCGTCCCACAGTGGGCCAGAGGACCGGCGAAGTCGGCAAAAAATCTAGACGCGTTTCAAGCTCCAGAGTCGCTTAATAGGACTCAAACCGAACCTGTGACCCCATCTATGGATTCCTCGTTCAGAGAGCAATCCATCGATGGGGTCATACGTTCGGTTCGAGTCCTGTTTAGCGACTCTGGAGCTCAAGACGCGTCTGGAGTTTTTTGCCGCCTCCACCGGTCTTCTGGCCCACTGTGCGTCCCTGCCTCACCATTCCAAACTACCCCTGTCCCCGCGGGCTTACTCCACTTCGCGGCTCCGCGGCCCCGAGATTGCGTCACGCTCTCATTCGTCTTGTGATAAAGTCGCACTCTTCTCCGCCGCGCTAAATATTGTACTTTGCAGACGCGCCTCTTGCCGCTGCGCGCTGATTTTGGTGCAAATACAAAGTTCCGGGGAAGGCTCGCCGCGCGGGGCTGTTATACTGCTTTGAGAGGCAGGGACGGGAGAGGGGAGAGAGAGAGAGAGAGAGGAGAGAGAGAGAGAGAGAGAGAGAGAGAGAGAGAGAGAGAGAGAGAGAGAGAAGAGAGACATCCCCACGACGGGTCACCTTAACTACCTGTCTGCCAGACACACCCGACGCGGGCACTCACAAAGAATGGGTCACGGCGGGGGAGGGGGGGGGGAGGGGAAAGGGGAGGGAGGAGGGGGAAGGGGAGGGGGGGGGGAAGGGGAGGGGGAGGGGAGGGGGAAGAGGAGGTCGCTATTTTGCCATTTGCATTGCAGTTGCAGCCGCTGCAGGTGAGATGACTCTGTCCTCTGTCCTGGTGCCGTGCGGCCCTGAGACGTCTCCTTTTACTCCGTGTGCACAGTCCGCCCATCCGTTTGTGTGTCGCCGTCTATCTCTGTGTCAGTCGGTCTGTCTGTCTGTTTGTCTGTCTGTCTGTCTGTCCGCCCGCTCGTCTCGGTTCCCGTTCGTTTGTCGATGTGCAAGTCCGCCCGCCCGCCCGTGAGGATGCCGAGTTGATGGGATGAGTCTGCGTACCGACTGCAGATGCTTCCAAACACACGCGAGCACGCCGCCGATCCAGCCCGAGAGAGAGACAGAGAGAGAGATAGAGAGAGACAGACAGACAGAGAGAGAGAGAGAGAAGAGAGAGAGAGAGAGAGAGAGAGAGAGACAAAGACGCAACACATGCGAGCCTCAGAGGGGAACACTGAACAAGGTTACGGCGCGTGAGTCGCGATTATGCGATTAGGCCTCGGTACCGGGAATACAAGGGGGGGGGGGGGGGGTGTGTGTGTGTTTCCCTTGGGCCGGGTTTACACACGGACAACACTCGGCCGTA